>NW_022196905.1:173953095-173979487 GCF_008632895.1 Mastomys coucha | reverse complement strand
TCTTTCTGTCCTCTCTTCTCTGCCTCTACCCCTTCTACAGGTCCCACCAGGTACGCCTTGATCCCCACCCTCCACCACATTATATTTCAATATCAATGCCACCTCCTCATTTCTACATTCCCTTTCTGCTTTTTGAGAATCCAGAGCAAGAGTAGGAGGTGGAGCCACTCCTGTATGTGGGGTGAGGCTAGACTCTGAAGGAATAGGAGTTTTCAGAAGTGAGTCTGAAAGCCTTGTAACTATTTGACTTGTATGCTTGTTGCTGTATTTGTTGCTCAGATAGAACAGTACCGCCAAGAACAAGCGAAGGAAGGATTTGTTTTAGCTTACAGCTTGAGAGCACTAGACGTCCACACTAGGAGGGAAGGTATGGACCCAGGGGCGGATATGGAAAGATCACATTTCAACTGAATGCCAGAAGGAGGTTGATAAAGCTCCGCTCCCAGTGACCTACTTCCTCCAGGGAAGCTGCCTCACTTTGAGATGACACCGCCCCACCTCCCGCCCCCTAGCACCACCAACTGTGGACCAAGTGTTCAAAAAACTTGAACCTTTGGTGGACTCATTCTCATTCATACCACCACCATTTCTCAGAGTGAATGGAATGGAGGCTTGATGCTAGGGAGCAGGCTGGAAGACTTGGGAAGGGTGAGGGTTAAGCGATTGATAAGCTATCTGGCTTCACTATTTGGGGTTGTGTTGAATCACGGGAATATTTCTGTTGTTGGCCTTAATCTTGCTGAAGTGATAAATTATTTATCAATGAGGTGTCAAGCTTATGATTAATTCTCTTATAAGAAATCAGCATGCCTGGGTGGCTTCCCCTCTTTCCGTATATCGTCTGTCTTTCTGCATATGTGGGGCTTGTGTGTGAGACAGGTGGGCTTTCTTACACACGGCAAGCGAATCTCACATGCTGTTTCAAACTCATAACGGGCATGTTGTAGGTTGTAGAGATAACTTCGCCAACAGGAAAGACTTGAGAACTGATGCATAAACAAGTTGCTTGTATCAGAACATAGAGTTTTCTATGTCAGCATGAGATAGAATGGATTCTACTGTCTGCTAGATTTTCCAAGCAGTTTTTTGCTATTGCTTCCGCATAGACAATTTGAATTGTTTTTTTTTCTGTTGAATTTGTTAATGAAAAATCAACATAAGAAGGTTAGCAAAAGATTTCATTTTCCATTTAGTGAAATTTAAGTAATACAGCCCCATTTATAGGAATATGATTTAAAATAGATGTTCTGCAAAGAGATACTTCAATTATCCTATTCCTTTGAGCCTTGCCCTCCCCATTAAAATTTGCTATTAAAAAGTCTTAATTAGTTAAGAAACTTTTCTTTTTGTATGAGAGGATTTTCCTCCCCTTTTCCCAAGAGCAAACTGTCTCATTTTTTTTTTTTTAAGAAAGAACACTCTAAGAGAGTCACTATGATTCTAATTTGAGTAATCTTGCCTTGGTGCAACATAAGTATCTAATACTTTATTTTGCCTTCCCACCTCAACCAGAAAAAGTAGGACAGTTTGTCCAGTGGTCCACATATTCACTAGAAATCAAAGTGATAATACGCCGGGTGGTGGTGGCACACGCCTTTAATCCCAGCACTTGGGAGGCAGAGGCAGGTGGATTTCTGAGTTCGAGGCCAGCCTGGTCAAAAAAAACGCAAGCAAAGTGATAATACAAGACTATTGAATAATCAGAACATTCCTTATAAATTAAGTCAAGTGGTAACAAATTCTTATGAAATTCCTAGGAAAAGAGACATCCATATCACAGGAGGATAGATTTTGGGGTGAGATGCCTAGATTTGAAGGCAAACCTTTCTGATTATTATCAGATGTATAAAATTGGACAAATTCCCTGAACAGGCTTTCCCATCTCTCTGTCTATGGTGATCGCATCTGGAAAATGGCAGTAAATACTTCATACTATATCTGATCATTGCAAGGCTGAATGAGCTGATGCAGAAAATGTGCTGAATAGGGACACAGCTATTATTTAATGTCAGGAAAGTGATCTATTTAATATTTTCATCATCAAAAGAACACTAAGAAACAACTTGACTTAATTATAAAATATCACCCGAAGTCTTCCCTATTTAACACAGTGATGAGTGGATTTGCATCCCATTTGGTGTTACCAACATGCTCATATTGATAGGAGGTTGACTTATGAAAATATTTTTCATTAGGAAAATTTAAAAGGCATAACTATAAAATATTACAAGCATCTCTGAGTTCAAGCTGTTCTATCAAGACACCACTGAATGCATAGCTTATACAAAAAATACTTTTCAATCTTGGAGTCTGGGAAGTATAAAATCAAGGCACTCAGTGTAAATGCTGTGACTGCTGATGGCGCCAGTCCTGGTTTGCAGATGGCTGCATTCTTTTCTATCCTCATGTGACAAGGACAAATGATGGGTTAGGAGAGGTGGATAGACAGATGATATCTCTTCTCTTAGGGTTATGTTGGTAGGAAGAGGCATTGTGACCACTTTCCATGGCCACAGATCAAGGAAAACATTTCATTGGGTCTGGCTTACACTTCAAAGATTTGGTCCATTATCATCATGGCCGAAGCATGGTGGCATTCAGGCAGATACAATGCTGGGGAGGTAGCCGAGAGTTCTACATCTGGATCAGCAGGCAGCAGGAAATGACCCAGACACAGTGGCCAGGCTTGAACTTTTGAGACTCCAAAGCTCGTCTCCTAGTGACACACATATTCCAACAAGGCCACATCTGCTAGTAGCCGCACTCCCTGTGGGCATATGGGAGCCATTTTTATACAAACCAGCATAACACCCTTCTGATGATTGTCTTGTCTAGGAATCAATCCCAGGACTTCATACACTTTTGTCAAGTGACCAACTCCTCACTCACATCTTTATAGCAGTTTTCATCCAGTTGTGCAAGAGGAAAGATTCTGGAGGTTCTAGGGTGACCTCACAACTTTGAACTCTTGGTATACACCGAGCAGCCAAGCCTTCCCTCTTAGAATATGAGCATGACTTGAGACTATAGTTCCAATCAATAAAGTATGGTGCCAGTGATGGGATGTATGTGATTACATGTATGTCATTACATTACATATAACTGTTATCCTTGTCTCAAACAATGACTCACTCTCTGCCTTGTTCAGTTTACAGAAGCTGACATGAGAGCACAAGTTGATCTACCCACAGTAGATGGTGAGAAGAGATCTGGACGTTAAGGATGCTGTGGATGAAGATCTGATGGGAAGCAGGGACATGTGACTGGTACCCACAGGGAAACCTTGTGAACAGAAAGCTCAGCAAAATTACCTGCTGGAATTTATGGAGGGTAGATATCGGGAGGGATAGGTTGAGTTATGTAGGTAGTGTATTCCAGGAGAATAATTCACTTGCTGTTTTTTTTTCTTCTTGCTTCTTATGGTAAAGTGTAGTATAAGACAGATATGTTTAGAGAAAAACTGCTAACTCCACCAGTCCTTGACATTCTGAGAAATGCTTTGCCTCACTAGAGGACAACAACATTAACTGTGAGGAATGGCTTCACTTCTGTTACAAATGCAAAGTCTAGAGGAAAATGAGAAGGTGTGGTTGTACAACTTTAAAAAGAATGATCATGAGGCTGAGAGACTGGCATAACATCAGTTAGCCAAATATATTATCAAGATAACAAATATATGCCTTTAAAAAATCAATCAAATCATAGGGTCTCTAAGAAACTCATACACACATGTAATATATATGTTTATATTTTAATTTTATATCTATATCATGCTTGTCCTTTCCCCACTCAAACTCCTCCTGTGTGTGCTCTACCCCAGATTCATCCTTTCTTCTTCAGATATTATTCTACATGTATGTATAATACATGTGTCCTGAGCTGAACATTTGAGATTGGGCATCCTATGGAGGAGCCTGTCCCTAGAGAAAACTGATTCTTCCTCTCTTGGGAGGGAGCCATTGACTACCTGTATCTCTTTATTTAGGAGCGGGACCTTGTGGAATTTTGTCCAGTAGTATTGTCATTTTTCAGATGGATCTCAGTAAAATTTATAGGAAATATACAGAGTATTAAAAAAATACCCTGCTTTTTAGAAAGAGTGGTAACTTAGTTTGAAGGGGAAAGGAGAGAGGTTGGTTACTAGACTTCCAGGATGTTATAGGTAGGTAACAGGTTATTCAAAGTAATCATGTGCTACTCTTCAAACACAAAACACAAACATAGGTGTGTGCATGCACACACACACACACAGGTGTACACATAAACATACAGATTCTCACAGGCATATACAAGAGGTATAAATATTGACCCCCCGACATACATGCACGCATACAGTTGTATACATAGACACACACACACACACACACACACACACACACACACACACACACACACTGACTTAGGGGCAGATTTAAGAATTCCCAGGGCAGAGATGAATACTATGAAAATTTACGACAGGTTTGGAAACCTACACAAGAGACTTTCAACATTTGTTAAGCTGATTTCCAGAATTCTTAAGGACTAGTGGTTCATTTGAACCTTATAATTCTAACTCTCTGAATATGAATATTTATATATCTATAGATATTTTTCATCCTTCTTAATCATCGTATGTGGGTGTGGGAGCGGATAATATGTCTCTTTCACTTTACACACTGACAAATAAAGATAGAGAGCCTTCATGAACACCTGGGCTTGATTTAGATAAGATTGTAGAATTTATATAGAGTCTGTCATGGGACAAGAGTGAGGATCTATGGAGGTGGTGAGAATCTTTCCTCCAGCAAAGACCATGAATCACTGGGATGAGAATGTAAACTCTTGCAGATAGAATGTTGGATGCTCCAATGACCTTCGTATATCAGTGTGTATGCCTTTATGCACTCACTTCCTCTCGAGTGGAGATGAAAACTGTATTTATTGATGGGTATAATTCCATGAGTATTATTACCATTGCTATCCTATCTTGTGAGGGGAGCCTTTCTCTTCTGGCTTTGAGGAAGCTAGCTACCATTTTGTAAGCTGCCACAAAGAGGCCAACTGATAGTAACTTTTGAAAAATACATGATTGGAAATTGAGGTCTAGGATCTCACAAGGAACCCAACAATCATATGAGTAAGAATGCACATCTTTTCCTACTCTATCCTTAGATGAGAATGAAATATTGGCCAGCACCTTCCTTTCAGATTTGCAGATGGTCTAGTTGAGCAATGCTCAAACTCCTGACCCATGGATTCTGTGAAATGTGAATGAGTGAATGTGCATCTTCTTAGGGTAGGGGCAATATTTCTACATGATCATAAGCTGCATTCTGTGAAGTTTGGTCCTGGGAACCTGATGGAAATGGTGACAGCATAAAGGAGAGACACACAGAAACGTGTGCAAAGCCGGGTCAAGTGTGCCACGCTTGCTCTGCTGGAACGGCACCACATGACAACCCGGAATCTTAGTGTGTTTTCTGCATGTTTATTATGTACAGTGGGGTGGGAGTAGGGAGGCTAGCTAGTTTCTGTAGGAGAGCAGCGTCAGGCTGTGAACGTTGGGGCTCTTGACATGAATATGCCTATGTCAACAATTGCATTTATTCCAGGTTTCATTGGCTCCTCACACACTCACTAAAGGCTTCTGCTCCCCAAAGCCATAGAAATGAATGCATGGAATTTACTTAACTATAAGTTCTCTGATTAAAAAAAAAAACCAATTATGTCATATACCTAGAAATGTTTTTGAAACACAGAGGTATTTAGGCAATGTTTATAGGAAAATGAAGGGGATGGAGAAGAAAGAAGGCTGAAAGAAAGGAGGAAAGGGCCTCTCACTACAGCATGAGTGTGCCCATTGGGTTATTATGGCAGCAGCCAGAGTGGCTCCCAAGACAGTTCACTGGCCTATCCCACAGTGCTGAGACCACAAGCATGCACCACCAGGCCGACTTTCTTGTTGTTTTTAAGATGTTATTTTTATTTTATTATTATTTTATTTCACTTTATGCATGTGCTGATTAGTTTTTTTTCCCTCCCAACTTAACACAAACAAGAGTCACTAGAAGAGGAAACCTCAACTGAAAAAAACCAATGCCCCCATCAGATTGGACTGTAGTCAAGTCTGTGGGGGCATGCTATTGATTATTGATTGGCACCGGGGGCCCAGCCTGCTTTTGGCAGTACCATCCTTTGTCAGGTAGACTTGAGTTGTATGAAATAGTAAGCTGGATGTGTCATGGGGAGCAAGAAGTGAGCAGTACTCCGTCCACAGCCTCTGCATCAGGTTCTGTTTCAGGGATCCTGTCCTGCTTGAGTTCCTACCTTGCTTCTCACAAAGATGGCTGTGTTCAGACTCTAGAATGCACATAAGTCCTTTCCTCTCCAGGTTACCATTGGTGAGGGTGTTATCACAGAAATATAAAGCAGACTAGGACAATGTGTATCAGTGTTTTGCCGGCATGTGTGCACATATGACATATGCATGTCTGGTGTCTACAGAGTCTAGAAGAGAACATGAGACTCCCAGGCATTGGATGATTGGGAACCATGTGGATTCTGGAAATTGATGTTTTCTGCATCATTGGCAAGTGATCTCCACTGCTGAGCCATCTCTCCAGACCTTAGACATTTGTTTTGTTTGGTTCGTTTTGGTTAGGGTCTCCTTATATGGACTTGGCTGTCTGAGAGCTTGCTATGTAGACTATGCTAGCCTCAAACTCAGATATCTGCCTGCCTCTGCATCTTGAATGCTAGGATTAAACATCTGTGCTACCATGCTTGGCCACACCCAGCTTTTTAAAATAAATATGAGTTATGGGAACAAACTCAGATACTCCAGTTTGGATGGCCAACACTTACCAAGGAACTCATCTTCCCAGGGCTTCACACACTCTTAAACTGAAGTTCTGTATAGTACAAATGCCAATCCTCAATCAATATGAAGTAAAGTAATGACATAGAGAATTTATACCACTCAGTATTATTTACCGCGATCAACATTTTGACCGGTGTTAAATGAACTCAAGTTTACATGTGTAGCAAAGGAAGGAAGTGAAGAAGTGGCCTGCAGAGTGGGAGAAATCTTTGCCAGCCGTGCATACAACATTTAATTAATGCCTAGGAGACACAAGGAACTCAAAAGTCAAAGCGTCAAGAAATCAAGCAACCCAATCAAAGAATGGGTGGTGGTTGTATATAGACATAAATAGAGAATTCTCAAAGGACACAAATGGCTAATGAGTACTTTTAAAATGTGTTCAACATCATTAGCCATAAAAGAAATGCAAATTAATACTTCTTTGCAATTTTTTATTATTCCATAGTGACTACTATCAAAAAACAAAACAAAACAAAATGAAACAAAACAAAACAAAAATCCAAACCAAACAAACAAAAGCCAAAAACAAACAAACAAACAAACAAAAAAACAAAAAACCAAACCAAACTAACCCCCCCAAAACCAAACCAACCTGGATGGCCCCAGGATTAGAGAAAGGTGTTAGCAGTTAAGAGCACTTCTTGTTCTTACAGGGAACCTGTCTTGGGTTCCCAGTACACACATGGCAGCTCACAGATACCTATAACTCCAGTCCCAGGGCCCAATGCCCTCTTCTGCCTTATGTACCATGGGATCTTATTTATCTGTAAATAAAAATAAAATTATGAAGTCTGTTGGTAAATGGATGGAACTAGAAAAAAATTATATTAAATGCAGTAAATTAGGCCCAGGAAAACCAGTGCTATATGTGGACCCTTGTATATTGAATCTAGAGAAAAAATACATTAAACTATTAAAACAAAAATGAGAATATTAGGGAAGAAGGAGGAGATGAGGAAAAATTCAATAAAAGAGACTAAAGGGAGTATAATATATATAGTATATATTATATATGGTCAAAGTACATTATAAGTATGTATGAGAATATCACAAGGAAACTCATTATTTAATGCAATTAACATACACTGATAAAACCTTCATAAAACCCTAGACCCTCTATACTCCCATCTGAGGAAAGAGATGACACTGGCTATGCATTAGGAAGTGGATCCTCTCTTGTGCAGCATCTGTTAGCCTTTTGCTGTCAAATGTCTCCGCTCCCAGAACCATGAGTAGATAGGCCTGTTTGGTCCCTTAGCCATCCAGGATATTACATCTGGGATCACAGTCTAGATACATGAGGACAAAGGACAATCACAACTATTTTAATTCTTTGGCTTGAATCATTAGTTGGCAATTCAGGAAATCAGCAAGAAAGAGATTGCTGCACTTCTTCCTAAATGCCCTACATGGGTTATATGGAGGATGGCTGTATTACTCCTGCAGCCTTCTAGAGACCTTGGTGAGCTACTGAGGCCTAGGCTACAACTCAGTGTGTCAGTTCTTGTATTCTAAGATTAGTGTACAGAAGGCTGGACTATTCAACAGGCTGAATGTAAGTAGGTCACAATTCTTCACAATACTAAGCTTTAAAAAAAAGGCTACCCCAGGGTTTTCTTCTTTTATGTCTAAATGTTATATTCACAGTTTTGAATGGTAGGAAGCTTTGAGAGATTACATGTATACATAAAAGCCTCCACAAGCAACTGAACTAGGGCAGAACATTTGGAAGGCTCATAAGGTGGATTCGGCAAATGAGTTCCTTATGATTTCTGAGTGAATCCTGTGGACCAGGCACTGGTCTAACTGCTTTATATGTATGGCTGCATTAATCACTACAGCAATCCCATGATGCAGCTATAATGAACCTTTCTATGCACTGAAGCAGGAGCATAGGATAAAAGGAGTCATGTAAATGAACCAAGGTCTTTAGGACCTTAGGAGCCAGTGAGGTCAATATGCAAACTCTGACCATATGGCTCTAGGGCCTGTGCACTGGACTAATACACCTTGCCATTGTCTTAAATATCTGTTCAGAATAGCTTATTTCAGGCTGGAGAGATGGATCAGCAGTTAAAGGCTAGGCTCACAACCAGAATAGCTTATTTCTAGGTATCTATGTGGTGTCCTAAAATACCTATTGCAACAAAGAGTTTAAAATTTGGCCTTTCCAGTATAAGAATTCTTAATTGCTTGAGAAACATCAATAAAATATATCATTATACTGAGAATAACTATTTTGCAACCGTGCAATGAGAACAAAGCATTTTTTTCTGTTTAGTAAATCATCTTAATCACAAATATTTTCTAGACCTATGATTATTGTATTTTACTATTAATTCAGCATCAGGATTTCCAGTTGCAGGATATGCCACAGACAACTCTGGGTTTTCTCACTTTGAAATTCACAACACATGTCAAAAAATGGGCAATGCTAGAATGGGGTCAAGTAATTATTAATAAGGGATGCATATGATGATGAGTCTTACCATACACAGTGAATATATTCAACTATTGATAACTGAATTATGTCATCTATAGGAAAAGGGATGAGAGTGGAGGTCACCAGGCTAAACAGAATAAGACAGAGCAGGGAAGACAAATGTCACATTTTTATCTGATATGTTAAATCTTGTCTTAAAACATGGAGGTAGAAGGAGTAATATTTAGGGAGAAGGGGGACCAGAAAGAGGGTTAGAGGAAATAAGAAGGAACAGTAGAGAAGGGGTGAATCTTAGACAAACAAATGATACACATATTTGCAAATGTCACACTGAAACTCATCACTCTGTATAGCACCTAGATGCTGGTAATGTAAAATTAATGGGGGAAGACTTTATTATACTTAGGTAAACCATCTTTTAACACTTCATTTTTGTTTACCTATGTTATATATTTTTACTGATGCTTAAGGGTTTTGATTACAAGATTGATTCACTTGTTTTCTGAGGTGTTTATATTTATGTGTATGTGTACACATGTGCACAGGTGTGCATGGAGACCAGAAGACAATGTTGAGTTTCTTCAATTCTCTTCATCTTACTTTTTGTATGTACTCAGTATATATATATGTATATATATATATGTGTGTGTGTGTGTGTGTGTGTGTGTGTGTGTGTGTGTATGTATGTATGTATGTGCATGTGCATGTGTGTGCATGCGTGGATGTGTGTGTGTGAACATTTGTGAAGGTATGTATTGAGGCCAGATATCATCAAACTCTTTCTCAATTGCTTCTCCTCCTTAAGTTTTTTGTGGAAGATCTCCTACGGAGCCCAAACTTCACAGAATTAACTACACTGGTCAGCTAGCAAGCCTAGGTATCCTGCTGGCTCCGTCCACAACCCTCAGCACTGGCATTATAGATAGGTGCTGATGCACCTGGCTTTTGCTTCATACATGGGTGCTCAGAGATCTGAGCCCATTCTTTATAGTCCTGCAGCAAGACTTTTCGCAAGTGAGCTACCTTTCCAGTCCCGTTTTAGACGAAACATTGCTGACAATGTTTAGATGAAAAATAGCAGACAATGTATCCTCACACAAACAACATGACATGATTTAGCAATAGAGGCTGTAAAGGCACTGAAGTGTGGCTTTTCTGAGTGGGAGGCATAGCTCCTGGGAGAGAATAGAGTCATGTCTGGTTTACAAGAATATAAAGCTCAGAACACAGCTACTGACCAACTTTTCTTGAACATATCTAAGAAAATCCATAAACTTAGACGGCTGGTAGGAGAGATCTTGAACCTTTTTTCTGTAAACAGGTGAGTTTCAAAAACCCTTAAGCTACAGAAAAGGAGCAAAACCAACTAACTACCTACAAAGAATGGATGGCTAATTTAAAGTAGTCTTCTAGGAACTAACCAACATTCTCTGGAACCACTACTCAACATTGTTCTTTCCATTAGTTTGAATTGACTTCCCGCCCCCCAAACCCTCTATTTTTCTGTGAGTTGACTCTAGGTTAACATTCATTTTGGGTGGCTCTGTCTTTGGCTGTTCTTTGGGGCTTCTTTGTAGCATGACCATAACACACAGGTTACATGTTTTTTTTCTACTCATGTGAAAATAAAACAATATTTTTTTACAAAAAGTACAATTGTAGAAAAAAATGACCCCATGGGGCATCAACATAATAATATACAATAATAAAAATAAATCAGACAATAAGGACTGTGATTCTTTAATTTTAATTTTGGTTTTGAGATTATAATATAATTACTACATTGATTTCTTCCCTTCCCTCACTCCAAACCCTCACCCATATCTTTCCCTACTCTCCTTCAAATTCATTGCCTCTTTATTGTTTCTCATGCATACATGTACAAGTACAGACATATATTTCTAAATATAACTTGCTCTGTCAGTATAATGCTACATGGAAGTATGTTTCCAGGGATGACCATTTGGCATTGGACAACCAGTTGTATCCTCACATAAACAACATGACGTGTGTTGGTGTGCTCTTCCCTGGGGAAGACGACCTCTCTTCTCTGGCTGAGGGCTTTCTTCATTTACCAATAGTTATTTGTGTGGAGTTGAGGTGTTGTGATCTTTTTCCCTATCCATTTTGGCGTGTCCCTTGGTGTTGTCCTTGTTCAGCTCACGTTTGGACAGTCATGTTGATGAGACTTTATAGGCGTGGTTTCTGAGGTTCCTAGGAAATGTGATCTCACAGTAAACTCCCCGATCCTCTGGCTCTTACAGTCTTTCTGCCCCCTCTTCTGCACTATGCCCTCTGCCTTAGATGTGTTCGTATTTTGTAGATATCATCAGTTTAGCATGAGCTCCACAACTCTGCATTTTGCTTGGCTGTGGTTCTCTGTAGTGGTCTCTGTCTGTTGTAAAGAGAAGTTTCCTGGATGAGAGGATAAAGACCATAAGCATCTGTGGGCATGAGGACAAATGTTTACAGATTGTTGTTAGAAATTACGATGGCTTAGTGAAACCCCTGACTTCACTAGCACTGAGTATTGAGCTAGATTTGAGGCACCAGACATGGTTTCCCTCTTACTGAGCTTATCTTAAGTCCAATTAAGAGAACGTCTGGATGCCTGCTCTGAGTGGGGAATGAGCTGAGGTGGAAAACAGTCAGAGGGAGGGAGGAAGACTAAAGACTGATGATCACTCGTATAAATCTACTATTTGTTCCTTAATAAGTGCTGTTTCTTTCTCTGTACTATTCTCCCTTACTATTTTGTGCTTTAATAACCATTGATTTCTTCTCTCTCTCTCTCTCTCTCTCTCTCTCTCTCTCTCTCTCTCTTTCTCCCTCTCTGTCTTGGACCTCTCACTGGCCAGGTGAGAGGCTAGGAACTCATTAACTCTTTGTGAATCAGAGAGAAAATAAAGGAAAAGAATTAAAATCTTGTACACAGGTAATATGTACACACACATACATTCACACGTACACACACACATACACACACACACACAGAGTCATACATAAACACATACTCCAGTCGGACCTGACCACCTGTCTCTGTCTCATCAACTCTACAATTGTACAGGCATACTTACATATACACACCTATACTTACATAGGCACATACATATACATACACATACACATGTGTGTGTATATATTTGGTAGATGGAGCAACATCCCACACAAGCAAGTTTCATTGAGCAAACGCTAATGCAGAAGAAAAAAATCCAACTCATTCATTCTGGCTTAAAAAGAAGCTCCAAGCTTTATTGCTCAGAGGGAAAAAAAGCTTCTATTTTTTTTATTGCTGAAAGTAATCAAAAGCTCCAAAAAAGAACCTTGAAGTAAGAAAAACACTAACTATGCTCTTCATGGCTAGAAGACAAAGCCTTCCCTCTCTATCGCCACTCTCAGTTCTCATACTTCCTTAGGATAAATGATCACATGGTTGTCCATGCATCACTAGGGTATGGCAGAAATGTTTACAAGTGTTTCCATTAAAACTAGTATCTAACTAAAAATTCATTATCTATCACCCAGCTCTATAAGTTTTTAAAAGTTTAAAGCAATAATTTTTATGTTAAAAGTCAGCATGGTTTTGTCAAAAGGCAAATCATCTGCCTTGTGTCTCATTAGTTTTGAAGCTTTGTGTAGATAAATCTATCCAACATTTTATTTTCTGTGCTTGCACCTATAAAAAATTATCCATTCCTGCTTTTTGACCTTTAGTTATCAGACAATGCTTTCTCAGCTAGCCTAGAAGGAATGTTCTCCCCAATTGTAAATTTGTTCCAAGCCCGTTTTCTATCCTAGTACAACTAGCTTGTGACACATGAAGGTTTACAGAACTCTAATTGCAGCTTTCATACTGTAGAGGGCTCAAAATCACTTGTATAAATTTAGGAATTTTATAGAATCATTATTAGGAATTATGAAATAATGTAATTTTCTAAATAGCGTTATTAAAAGAAAGTACATATCCATTGATCTGCAGGACAGCTGCCCTATAGGATGGGCTAATGCCCAGGAATCAGTAGAATATGTAATAACGACAGGAAAGCCATATCAGCAACAAGGATCAATCCTGAAATGAGATCTCTGAAGAACTTGCAATTCAGTTTACCTATTGCAACTCTGCAAAATAATGGGCTATCTCCAGAAAACTCATCTGTATGCCTTTAGCCTTTCCTAAATGGCTCCTGACAAAGAAATGTTGGTTACTACCAAGGTATATGTGCCACTACTGCACCCTTAGGGTTTCATCCCACACTGGTCATTAATGTGGTTATTAGGTGTCATAGTTGGGTAGGAACATTGGTTAGTTGCCTCTCTCCTTTGGAAGTTTGCACCATGGCTTCTGGTACTGAAAAACTAATCCTCAGAGAGGGGCCTGAGGTCAGTTCTGGCTCAGGGGACTCTGGGCACTGTTTCAGAAGTACATGATGTCTTCATTAATAAGGACTTACCTTCCACTGTTTCCCTCTGGAGGGTAACCAGGGAAACAGTAATATGCATATGAGTCTATGGGACACCTTGGTAAACAACTCCAAAGAAAAAGGCTTTTTTTTTTTTTTTGAAAAAAGGCTTTTTATAACCATAATTGGGTCTTTGTAAAGTGATCATTGGCTCTTGGAGGAAACACCACCAGCTCAAATGACAAAATTTTATTAAACCTTATACATATATTTATATGTAGAATTGTATACATGTATACAAACATTCCTATAATACATGCAGAACATGTATTATAGGTTTTTTTAAAGTTAAATAGTTAATAGTATGATTGCTGTGGCCTCTTAGTCATTCTTAATGTTACTTTACACGCACACCCTCAATCTTCAGGACTGTAATTCTTATTTACATTGTGAAATAATAGTAAGAAGGATTTTCATGTTTTGTAACTATAAACCATACCTTAATTTAATATGTTTTCTTATTCTTTGGATTATGAACTGCTCAGTTTTCATTGCCTATTGCTGGCCTCACTCTAATGGCTGAATTCAACTTTGTTTTTTTGGGTGAAGAATAAAAATTAGTATAAAAGGGAGAATATAAAAATCTAATTTTTTCTGTATTCTCTGTAATATTGGCTATTAATCTCTATCACTATGTGGTGAGGATTTGTAAGCAGAATACATAACATGCAAACTGTGCATCTATCAAGGTAAAGAAGGCAATAATCTTTAGTTTAAACTCCACATATCCTCTAGATTCCTTTTGGTTTTGCAATGTGTTCTGTTTTGTTGCTGCTTTTATGATGGTTATGTACTTTGTTTTAAAATATATATTTATCTCTTGACAAAAATGTTGTTATGAGAAATTGCACAATTTTGTTAGGACAAACTCATGAAACTAACTCAGCTGACATAAATTTTATTGAGACTGGATGTCAAGAAAGTTGAGATGGCCATGAGAGAGCTCAGTAGTTATGAATTAAAGTTTGGACTGTATTTGTCTGTTGTTAGAGACCAGTGTAAGTTGTCAGTTTTTAATAGCATTTTTGTGTATGATTAAAACACAGAGACATATAATATTTGGCAAAAGAATGATACACAGCTTGTAGTCTCATGAAGAAGATGAAGTGTCTCCATTTCTAGGTTTAAGTTTAACCACATGTCATAATAAAGACCGCCTATCATTTCTATATATTAATGTGTATTTCTTTCTTTGACCTCTTTTAGATCTATCTATTCAGCTACAAGTAAAGCTTATGAGAAATGAAGCGACTGATTTTGCTTGAGACAGTTGAAGGTTTCTATAGCTCCTTTACCTTCTGAGAGGTTCTAGTATCCCTTTTCTAGACAGCCCAGAGATCTTCTTTTTGGACTGACATGGTCTGTGAGAGTCTAAGCAGTTCTTTGTATAGAATGCATATTTTAGACCAGTGTTGTCACTCTCCTGTGTCCTTGAGAAACATGTTCTAATGCTCTGAGAATTACATTAAGAAACCTTATTGAGCAGGTGATGCTCTGAAGAACAATATAAGAAATTAGGAAAGGCGGAAGGAAGAGGTTGAACTATGATGCCCATTCAACAAAATCCCTGCCAATCCCGAAGAGGGAAGGCTGCTTTTGAATGAGAAATATGTCTTTGCCTGTAGAAACACTAAAAGGACTTACAAAGCTCTGACCCTTGGCAGTCAGTGCTTGTGGTAGCTGATAAAATGAGAGCATAAAGCAAGTGTTGGAAGATGTATTTCATAATCCATTCTAGAGACAAAACCTGGGCATTCCACAACACAGCCTCAAACATTAAAGAGGCTGAAAATTGTTTCTACCAGACACCAACCTTAAGAAAAATACTTAATCTTTTGGCTGGGCGGTGGTGGTGCACACCTTTAATCCTAGCGCTTGGGAGGCAGAGGCAGGTGGATTTCTGAGTTCGAGGCCAGCCTGGTCTACAGAGTGAGTTCCAGGACAGCCAGGGCTACACAGAGAAACTCTGTCTCAAAAAACCAAAAAAAAAAAAAAAAAAAAAAAAAAAAAAAAAAAAAAAAAAAAAAAAAAAAAAAAAAAAAAAAAAAAAAAAAAGAAAAGAAAAAGAAAAATACTTAATCTTTTTTTCTTCCCATGAAATATTGATGAGAATACTGTGGATAGTTTTACTGAGTTAATGTAAAAACAAAAGGATGCATAAACATATACAAAGGACATACATTTTATAATACCAGGAATGAATGCCATTCACTTAGCAGAACTTAAGTCCTAATAGATATCTGTTGGTTATCCCCAGGACAAAAGTGTCACTATTGTATTGTGGACACTTTGCTGGTCCAGTTATGGCTGTGGTTCATAGGAGCATAGGTGGGTAGGATTATTGATTACTTTATTCCTTGGTGCTTGCACAGCACCCATTTTTTTATGCCAATTTCATTTCTACTCTATTCTAAATATTTACCTTTAGACTTACAGATAACTGTAGTTTTTATCTCTCATCAAAGAAGCTTCTTTTTGCAAAACAAGAACAACCAAACCAAACCAACTGGAGACTATTACAGAGATCTATAACTAGTCAAAATGCAAAGAATAAGTGACTGAAGAGTACCCTATACAAGCTGATACATCTACAGCACAATCCTATTCCTCAGTCTCAGGGTTAACTCTAGAATATGGGGGCAGAAAGATTTTAAGAGCCAGAGGCTCAGGATGCCTACTGCTATATAGTGTCCTCTAGATACAACAGGGACAATACAACCATGGAATCTCAACAATATGACTGCCTAAGTATGGCCGTTATAATGACATCACCAGAGGAAATTCCTTATTGTTGCACCCCTAGATCAAGAGCTACATTTGGACAATGGCTGTGGAGAGGAAACTTGGTTTGCTCTAAGAAATATCCTTTGAATACTTTGTCCAACCTCAGGTATTCAAGCCCTGCATACATATACATATGAGCAATGCTAAATGGACTCAACAGTCTATATATGCATGTATGCACATATACATATATGTGTATATATATATATATGTACATATATAGTATATATTCAAATAATATATATGTATATGTATATAGACGAAGATATACATATCTTCATCTATGCCTATATATATACATATATATATACACATATATATATATGTATATATATGTGTGTGTGTGTAATAAAAGAAAAGATCATGGACTTGGGAGAGAGGTGGGGGACATGGAAGAAGTTGGAGGGATTGGAGGGAGGGATAGGTATCTTCATATATGAAGTCCTAAAAAAATACTATATAGCAGTTCATGGAATATGGTATATACTCAACAGTTGTCATTTGTTATTATTTGAGTTTTCTACAAAGTAATGAAAGTGTATTTTAAGAAAACTAATATATCAAGATTTGTTTCTGTATAGATCAGGTGTAGATAATAACAAAAAACAAGTAAATCTCTAGTTACCGACAACAATCAGATATTATTTGTCAGGTGTGTAACACACATGGTCTGCAATGACTGGTATTTTGCCAATTTACAGACTCAAAAAAAAAAAAAAAAGAGCAGCCACTAGTGTGATTATTACTGTTGTGGCAGAGGGAAAAAAGTTAAATTTGGAATACATGTTGACTCATAACTCACTGTTACATGGTATGCCCCATTTCCACTCATATTTCACTTGCCAAAATGAATCACAGGGGTGTACTCCTCCTAGGAGTGTGGAAAGAAAGGCTATCCCACTCTTTGCCTGGGAGGAAAATCATAAAGTTTCAGGAAATGATTAATGATCTTCACAGTTTATTTAAACAAAATGACTTAGGAGGATGTAAACTTGACATGAAAGCTAACTTTTATGGAATACTTATTACATTCCAGGCAACACATATAAGTGATTTTGTCAAACCCTATTAGTATTCTAATATTATATATTAAAAAAACGGACAGGACCTAGAAAAACTTGAGCAACCCTGCAGAGCTGGACTCTGACTCTTACTGAAGACAATTTGATGGCAAAGATAAATTTAACTCTACTTAAGTGCTTCAGTGAGCTGGCTGTGTGATGAATGCCTAATATTCTAACACTCTAGAGTGGAGGCGGGCATGTCAGGAGTTCAAGTTCATCCTTTGCTACATGATAAGTCACAGGCCAGCCTGGGCTATATGATTCAAATCTTTTAAATTCATATTCTACTAAGTATTACTTTTGGAATTATATTAGTCTATGATATATAAGGATATATTCCTAGAGTATATGAAGTATATGAAACTTTTTTTGTTGTTCTAATCAGTGATGGCATTGGATGGTGTCTTAGTTAGGGTTTTACTGCTGTGAAGCGACACCATGACCAAGGCAAGTCTAATAAAGGACAACATTTAACTGGGGCTGGCTTACAGGTTCAGAGGTTCAGTCTATTATCATCATGGTGGGAACATGACAGCATCCAGGCAGGCATGGTGCAGAAGGAGCTAAAATTCTACATCTTCATCTGAAGGCTGCTAGCAGAATACTGGCTCCCAGGCAGCTAGGACAAGGGTATTAAAGCCCACACCTACAAGGCCACATCTACTCTAAGAAGGCCACATCTCCCAACAGTGCCACTCCTTGAGCCAAGAATATGAAAAACCATCACAGATGGGCAATATAGGTCAGCAGAGTAGGTTACCAGTGAATGACTTCTTCAATAGGAGACACCCAGGTGTTAGGCTCCTTCTTAGCAGGAGGTCAGGAGGTCAGAACCTGCATGTGACAGACACAACTTTTGCTTACATTCTTTCGGTTGGAAAGTCATTGCCAGGGATACACCTGACTAGAAAGAAGTAAATCCAAGCAATGTAGTACAGCTCTTTTTCTACTGAGTCTTGCTCATAACATATGGACCGTGCTTTCTATTTTTCACAAACACACATGAGGGTAGCATAGAACATCTCAAGTCACTTCCTTTTCTGTGATTTACTCTACTCTGTTTCAGACTTCTAGAACAGTCTATAGCCATACCACCCTGACCACACCTGACCTTATCAGAATTCCAGAACAGTATCTTATTTGAATTGATTCAATTTTCAAACATTTATTATCTTACATTTTGTCAAGTGGGTTTGTATGTCCTGTTACTTGAAACATTGTGACAAGGCAAAAGCTTCATGAAGAGGTCAGAAGACACACCCATTTCTTAGTTACTTTCTAACTATGATACCATGGTGAAGTACTCTGACCAAGGCAACCTACAAAAGAAAGCAATTCATTGGCTTACAGTTTCAGAGGCTTAGCATCTATAATGGTGGAGCAGAGGGTTAGAGACTGTAAAGTTGAAGCAAAGGCACAGAACAGCAGAGAGCTCGCATTCAAACTGCCAACAGGAGGTAGAAGAGTGAGCACACTAGAAATAGCTTGAGACTTCTGAAATAACATAGTCGATCTCCAGTGACACACACACCTCCTCTAAGGCCGTGGCTCCTAATTCATATCAAATAGTTCTACCAAACTCGAAACCAAGTATTCAAGCATAAGCACCTATGACTGCCATTATCATTCAGACCTTTACAACCAGTGAAGTAAGGGAGACAGAGACAGAACATTTCCTTATTAATAAAAATGCCTAGATCTAAGAGGAGAGAAATGGAGAAAAACAATACAAAAGTATGTTTGAAAAGGTGCACAATCCCATGCACAAGAAATACAGAAGAAATATTTAAAATGATATGTTGTTTTATAGAATGGACTAGAATGGGAGAAACAAAAGATCTCCAATAGTATTGTTCACATGAAGGTGTATTGATTTACCTGGAACAGATGGCAACATCTAACACAAACAGAAAATTCTGCTTTTTCTTTCCCTATTAATCCCGCATCTTTAAAACTACCTTTTATATTTTTGGTTGTGAGCCTAGCCTTTAACGGCTGAGCCATCTCTCCAGCCCAGGTAGTTTTTATTTTTTTTTTTTATTTTTTTTTTTATTTTAGATATTTTCTTAATTTACATGCGAATTTCTCCTTTCCCAGTTTCCCCTCCAAAAAACAAAAAAAACAAACAAAAACAAACCCCTGTTGCGCGGGGTGGCAGGCATGGGGAGGGGGGAGGCAACAGGGGTTTGTTTTTGTTTGTTTTTTTTGTTTTTTGGAGGGGAAACTGGGAAAGGAGAAATTCGCATGTAAATTAAGAAAATATCTAAAATAAAAAAAAATTAAAAAAAAAAAAAACTACCTTTTATAGTTTTGCTTTGTGGTAATGGAAGGTTGTGGATAGAATTCTGCATGTTTCCCTTAGTTTCCGCATCATATTTGATAATTTCTTACCACTAATATAGTGGCATGAAGTGCAGTCTGGAGCCATTAGTAGGCTGGTAAGAAGCCATTAGTAGGTTTGCAGTCTGACTCAGAGAACAGTACATGCCCCTGGTCTGCACCGCATGCTACAGGGGCCCAGCAGACCATAGACTTACATGACAGATAGGACAGTGTTTCCAGATCTGTCTTCTAGGTTGCCCCTTGTGAACTACACACATTTCAGAGAGAGAAGGTTTGGGGAGTGGGTTGCTGAACTGGAAGGAAAATCTGAAAGTTGTAATGAATCATAAGAGTAGCATTGCTCTGATTAACATTTTAGAAGCTTCCTTATTTAGGATGGATGAGATGAACCATAGAGTATACTCCCTGGATCAATTATAGGGTTAGTAAAATGTCTTAAGGTTGAAATCTGTATTATACAACCGAACTAGCTATGGTACTATCAATAATGGAAATATGAGTGGTCCAGTAACACATACTATTTTATTAAGAGTCTATGTATGGTATGTTATGTGGAATTTGTTCCCTATAGAGAAGTGATTCTCAACCTTCCTAATGCTGCAACCTTTTGATACAGTGATATTGTGATAACCCCAAACATAAAATTATTTTGAGGCTACTTCATAACTGTAATTTTGCTACGGCTATGAATTGTATGTAACCATCTGGTATGCAGAATATCTGATCTGCAACCTCAAAGGAGAACTGGTGCTAGAGAGGGTTAGGGTGCTCATCCTCCCTACTGTATGCTGAATTTATAGCCTATTCTAGAGGTTTTCATATTTAGTTACATAAAACTATTCCCACAACGTATTCACACAATAGTTCTAAAAATGAACAGGGCAGGTCTCTGTCTTATCATTGGGCAGAAGGAAACTCTGTACAAGGTTACATGATGTTCCAGGGCAACATAGTTGGTAGTAATATGCCAATTTTTTTCTGGCCTAGTTTTTTTTTTTTTTTAAATCACTCTTTCTACCTTATCAGAGTGTGGCAAATTCACTGAAATGGAAGAAATATTCATAGTTTGAGGTTAAATCACAAGTTTAAAAATAGCCACAGGTTGTGTTATATTAGTTGTGAAGAACAAAGTTGGTGAGTAAGTCAGATGAACGTGGATGAACAATGAGGTGTGATTTTTATCGAGTCTCCCCCATTGCTACATACTTAGGCAGAAGCCTGTTTACAGGTCGATCCTTGGAACAATGGTCATTTGCCAAGGTGGAGGGGGATGAGTAGTCATTGGAATCTACTATGCATGATGTGATCTGTTTAATTTGACCCTTACATCTGCCTATGAAACAAATAATACTCTCTTTTAAAGATGAAGGAGAAGCTTATGATTTTCAGGCACTTAATGAAGGTGACATATCAAGAATCGTATCAGCATAGTGGGGGAGAATTAAAATTCAAGTCTGTCTGTCATCTGTCTGTCTGTCTCCAAGCCAAGCTTTCTCATCTACAACACTTTCTTTTGAAAGTCACATGGAGGGGAAGCAGGTTGAATAGTAAATACCTCCCATGTGGTTATTCTGTGCCTTACTCCTTGCAAGGAGGAAAAACACAAACAACAGGGATTACTGTGCAAAGAAGGCACCTGTTCCTATTGAAAGACTTTTCGGAAAATACACATGGATTCCTAAGTCAACTTTGGGGACTAATGAGTGTAGCAAAGGCACAGAAATCAAGGTTAATGTTCTTAAAATCCAGTGGTTTTTTTTTTTCTATTAAAGGGGAAAAGTATGATAGTAATTTTAAATACCATTCATAAAATATACAAAACAATGAAGTGTTTATGAATAAATTCAACAAAATGGCCTGAATCTACTACACTGAAAATTATAAAACCAACTGCTGAAAGGAAAGTGAGATAAGTGCCAGAGGATTTGATCCCACAAGGCCTCACAGAACTACAGGCAACTCAGGAATTCTGGGAACAGGAGAAACAAAGACTTGAAGAGAAAGGTCAAAATTATGAGCCTCCTAGAAGATATTACACAGAGGAGGATTCTTTGTCCATTTGGAATAAGTAAAGGATTGATAGATTTAAAAATTGAAAACAAAGCATAAAAGCAATAATCAATAAGCTGTATTTCATCAAAATAAGGAAATGTTTTAAAAATACATTATAAATTAAATATCAATGCAAGCCACAGACTGGCAGGAGTTATTCACAACACGTCCATGAGGATAATGACAGCATACATATCTAGGAAACACTCACGACTCAATAATGAGACAAACAAATAGACAAATGAACAAAAGATATAAATAGACACTCCAGTGGAGAAAGCATGGATAAAAATAAGCTCATTAGGAAGTCATTGGGGAAATATCACATAACTAAAATGAAATGCCATTATATGTGCACTGAAAAATGCCACATATAATAAAAAATCTGACTGTGTCAAATGTTGTAGAGAAAATTGAACTTTTGCATACTACTAGTTAGAATATAAAATTGCATGGCCATTTTGGAAAACCATTTTGCAGTTTCTTAAAATGTCTCATACCTACCCTGTATGACCCAGCTAGTTTACTTCTTGGGTTTTTTTTTTTTTTTTTTTTTTTTTTTTTTGCTCAAGGGTAACAAAAGCCTGTGTTTACCTAAGTACGTAGAGTTTTCAGTGCTTATGTTACCCAAATGAAGTTGAGGAAAGTAACAGTGGTTAAACTCCAGATGAAAGTGGAATGAATCTAATTGAACTCACTCTCCATATTTAAGTGAAGCAAAGGGGTCTTTTTCAAAAGCTGCAAATGATGGTAGAATTTTAAACAGTAGGAATCAAATGAAATTGTAGTAAATGTATTAAAAATGACATTTTATTTACAATAAGTGGATTCAAAATCCAGCCCTACTAATCTTGTGAAAGATTCAGAAATAGTCACACTAAGTACTTTTATGAACTCTTCAGGAGCTGTTGTTTTTATGAACAGTCAAATGCCTGTATGTGTTTTCTATGGCTGCTCCATTCTCTGTTTGAAACCCAAAAGTTTATTCCTTTCAAGTACTGAAGAGCATATCTGAACAGGGATAGCTGACTAATGTAATTGAGACTTGAAGCCTCATACTGAAAATTTTGGTCCAAGCCATGTGTGCACAATGAACTATGAAGCTTTCTTTATATCCTTCATGGAGTCAAGTGGGCTTCTTCTGGAATGAGACTTGGAGAGTCTGTCCAAGAAACACGACTAATCTAAGAGGAAAATGTCTTCACACACTGATACAGATGGTTCTAATGGACTCTGCCTCCTGGATTCTAAAACTTGGTACAAAAGCTTTGCCTCTGTACAAAGTGAGTTTTGGCTCCCTGCCCCCTAGATAGATTAGGCAAACAAGCATCGGTGGACCTCTGAGGACAGTTTCTGAATGGAAGATGATAACTAAAATAGAAAGACCATTGATGGTAGGAAGACCAATTTAAAGGATAAATCTTATCTCAAGAGAGATAAGGACAAGGATATAGCTATGGATAAAGAATAGGATACTTCAAAATGAGCCTCTGTTATGGTTTGAATCTGAGATGTCCTTAAAGGCTCATGTGTTTGAACTCTTAGTCCCTAGCTACTGATGTTGTTTGAGAAGTTTGGGAACCTCAAAGAGGTGGGGCTTAGCTGAAAATAGAAAAGTATTTCTAGGGGTAGACCTTTAGGTTTATAGCTGGACTCTGCTTCCCATCCCATCTCTGTTTCCTGGTCTCTTGGTGTATGACACTCAAACTGCCTCAGGCTCCTGGGGCCATAAAAGTACCGTATGCAGTCCACATCCTATTGGGCTGCATCTCCTCAAAACTCGAGACAAAAATAAAACTCTACTCCATTCATTTCCTGTCAGATAATGGTTCCTATCATGGTGCTATAAAAAAGTAACTAATACAGAATAAGTTATTGCTATAGCAAAGAGACCATGTTGTTTGAACATCTTTGGAAGTCTCGGAATACTGTAAACAGCTTAAAGGGTCATGCTGATGGGAAAACAGAAAAATAGAAGGCCTGTAGAATGACAAGTAATAAAGACAGAATTCAACAAGGTTTCAAAGGCGGAACACAGACCACCTGGACCTGGACAAGAGGCTACAAATATTACATTCTGGCAAAGAATCTTACTATTAAACCCATGTCCTGAAAATTCAAGTGAGGCTGAATTGAAAAGTACTGGACCTGTCTGTTAGAGGGAGAGTCAGGATAGCATGACTTTTAGGTGGTGGCATGGTTACTGCCTACTGCATTTATCCACATTTACAGACAGGAGAGGAAGCAGAGGAAGAAACAAAGATTGAATAGAAAGATGAAAAAAATGTTCAATAAATGCTGTGGACAGGACAAATTCTAGGAAAGTGGCTGATGGTCTTTAGTGTTACAGAGATTAGTAACCCAAGACTTTGCATTGGAATAGGAAAGCAGCCCTGAAGGCAGGACACGATAAATCTATCAAAGGACCTTAGCTTGTAAAATGTGTAAATTCATTTGAAAGAGAGCCTGGACTAACCGGCTGCTACACCCTAACAGGTCCCCCAAATGGCTACCCAAGTTTTCCCATATTCAAGCATGAAGCTGCTTAACAAACCTGGCTATATCTCAAGATAGCAGCAAAACTTATCATTTGTGGTACAGGTTTTTAAGCCTGGGAGATGCAAGAGTAAGGTGGGTGTGTCTTGTGGCAAGGCATTGTGTAGTGGTGTCAGATTTCCTGCTCTGAACTCCTAAGTTGGCTATTGCTGCTGTGAGGGTAAATCCTAAATTGAGGCATGGGCTATTCACTAATGAAAGCTATAGGCAACAAATTGAGCTGGCATAAGCAGTTCCAGGTAGTGCTGGCAGCAGAGCAAGGAACAGGGCTCCTAACATCCCTTGGATCCCAAATGATGCCACTGAAAGCCTCAAATTCCAAACACAGAGCTGCAGGACTTGGTTTTTGCTGTTTGTTTTGGCCTCGTTTGAACCAGTATTTCCTTCTGTCCTTGCCTTTTGGAGAATGAATGTTTATTCTGTGCCATTGTGTATTGGAAGCATAACTTTGTGTTTTTGATTTAACAGGGACTTCCAGCTGGGAGACTGCCTTGAGTCTCAGAAGAGACTTTGAATTTTGGTAATTTTACAATATTGGAACAGTAGGACTATGGGACTGTTGAAACTGAGCTGGATGCATTTTGCAGTAGGAAATGGGCATAAGCCTATGAGTGTTGGAGGTGGACTCTTGTGGCTTAAATGAGCCTGTTCCCTATAGTGTATGAACACTTAATCCCCAGCTGCTGGCACTATTTTTAGAGGTTGTAGAATGTTTAGGAGGTGGGGTATTGCTGGAGGTAGTATGTCCCTAGGGACAGGTCCTTGGGTGCAGATGATTCTTGGCTCCCTTCTATTTCTTTCTTCCTTCCTCTCCCCTCTCCTGTTCTACTTTGTGTTTTACTGAGATATGAGCAAAATGTTCCATGGTCTCGTTATCATAGCTGTGAGCCTCTTCTACTGCTGCCATACCATTCCTGTTATGATAGACAGTAGTCCCTGAGCATGAGCCAAAATAAATTCTTTCTATTTTAAGTTGCACCTTGTTAGGCTTTTGTTCACACTGATGAAAAAAACTAATTAATGTAACCTCCAAATTTTTTTATTTATTTATCATTTTTATTAGATATTTTCTTTATTTACATTTCATATGATATCTCCTTTCCCAGTTTCCCCCCCCAAAAAACAATAAAAAATAAAATAAATAGAATAAAAAACAAAACAAAAACAAAAAACTCTGTTCCCTCTCCCCTCCCCCTGCTCACCAACCCACCCTCTCCTGCTCCTGGACCTGGCATTCCCCTACACTGGGGCATAGAAACTTCACAGGGCCAAGAGCCTCTCCTGCCCTTGATGACTGACTAGCCCATCCTCAGCTATATATATGCTGCTGGAGCCATGAGTCCCATCATGTGTACTCTTTAGTTGGTGGTTTAGTCCCTGGGAGCTTGGAGGGTAGTAGTTAGGTCATATTGCTGTTCGTCCTAAGGGGCTACAAACCCTTCAGCTTCTTGGGTCCTTTCTCTAGCTTCTTCACTGGAGACCCTGTGCTCAGTCCAATGGATGGCTGTGAGCCTCTACTTCTGTATTAGTTGAGTACTGTCAGAGCCTCAATTTTAATTCTTTTTTTTAAATAATTTTTTATTAGATATTTTCTTTATTTACATGTAAATTTCTCCTTTCCCAGTTTCCCCTCAGAAAAACAAAGAAACAAATAAAAACAACAAAAACAAACCCCTGTTGCCTCCCCCCTCCCCATGCCTGCCACCCCACCTCTCCCACTTATTGGCTCTGGCATTCCCCTACACTGGGGCATAGAACCCTCACAGGGCCGAAGTCCTCTCCTCCTATTGATGATCGAACTTGCAATCCTCTACTATACACATGCTGC
>NW_022196905.1:173917342-173948180 GCF_008632895.1 Mastomys coucha | reverse complement strand
GGGATTTTTGAGTTTGCTCTTTAAGTGCTTCTACTTGTTTACTTGTGATCTCCTGTAATTCTTTATGCAATTTTTTTTGTTTCCTCTTTAAGGGTTTGTACCTCTTTACCTGTATTCTCTTGTATTTCTTTAAGGGAGTTATTCATGTCCTTCTTAAGTTACTCTATCAGCATTTTGAGATATGATTTTAGATCCAATTCTTGCTTTTCCGGTGTTTTGGGATATCCAGGACTTGCTGCAGTGGGAGTACTAGGTTCTGATAAAGCCAAATAGTCTTGGTTTCTGTTGGTAGGATTCTTGCATTTGCCTTTCACCATCTCTTGATTTTTGGTGTCAGATGTTCTTAGTGTCTCTGAGTAGAGCTTGTCCTGTCCCTGCCACCCTGCCTGTCCCCTGCGACTTGTGGGGCCCGTACCTCCCGGCTGGCTTCTCTGGTCTTAGAAACTCACCCAAGAGAAAATGGCAGCTCTCACCCGAGTCTCTGGCTTAAGGGCAACATCCAAATTTTTTAAAAAATAGTAAAGACACTAAAAGAATTGGAGAGCTGAAATTAAACATTTTTTTGTATAAGTTCTCCAAGCTTAAAACTTAAAACAAACCATAACAGAAATGGAAAATTAAAGAGAAAAACAAAACAAAATAAAAGAAATCAGAAGATCAGCCCAAAGTCAGAATAGTTCAGAGTAAGAGTATAAAGAAATGGACATATGACATTTATCAACAAAATAATTCAAAGTCATTATCTAAAATATGAAGTTATTTTTTTCTAGAATAAAAAGATTTTGAAGCGTTATTGAAAATTTATCAATACAAGGTCCATCATAGTTTAGAGCATTGGGGCTAAAGAAAACACTCTATAAGCTTCCAAAACAAAACAAAACAAAACAAAACAAAACAAAACACCTCTCAAAGATAAGGGAATTAGACTGGATTCAGATTTTGTAACAAATACTGAGAACTATAGAGAACAGAACAATGGAGTCAATATTCTAAAGGAAATAAATTTCAACCTAGAAATTTGTACTCAGTAAATGATCAGTGAGTCTTAAGCCATTAACTCTCATGTATCCTTTCTTGGAAAGCTGCTGAAGGATATACTCCAACAAAAACAATGATACTGTAGTCCCTGCCCCAAGCAAGCAAGCAAGTAACCAACCAGACAACCAACCAACCAATCAACCAACCAACCAGACAACCAACCAACCAACCAACCAACCAGACAACCAACCAACCAACCAACCAACCAACCAGACAACCAACCAACCAACCAGACAACCAACCAAGCAACCAATTAACCAACCAACCAAACAAACAACCAGACAACCAGACAACCAACCAACCAACCAACCAACCAACCAGACAACCAACCAACCAACCAACCAGACAACCAACCAACCAACCAACCAACCAACCAACCAACCAGACAACCAACCAAGCAACCAACTAACCAACCAACCAAACAAACAACTAGACAACCAACCAACCAGATAACTAACCAGACAACTAACTAACCAAACAACCAACCAACCAGCCAACCAACCAGATAACCAATTAACCAATCAACCAACCAACCAACCAGACAACCAACCAACCAACCAACCAACCAACCAACCAACCAACCAACCAACCAAGGAGTAGATGAGAAGCTTCCCTGATAGATAGTTAATGCATATTTGGATGATCAGGGAGAGATTTGAGGTAGATTTAGGAATAAGTACATACAAAGTTAAGCAACCTGAAAAGAAATGCAAAATAATTGTTAGTTTTAGGGTAAATAAAATATTTGATTGGAACAGAATTTTAATCAGTTTACTGAATGGCTCACTTCTGAATTATAGGCATGGTTACAAGGATATAATTTCTGAATATTTGATTTTCCCGTTTTAGCTTCTTGAATAGCTGAGATTTTTAAAAATAAAATGTTTTATTTATTTTTGAAATTATAATAACATTTCTCCCTTCCCTTTACTCCTTCCAAAGACTCCAATATACCTCTCTTCAATCACCTTCAAATTCATGGCCTGTTTCTCACTAATTGTTATTGCATGCATATATAACTTGTTTAGTCTATATAATGCTACTAACGTTACTTGTATGCACTTGAACTGTTCAATCGATCAGCATGCTTTTCCCTGTGGAAGACCACCTCTCCTGCTACCACCTTTCCTCAATTGCCTATAGTTTTTTGGTATAGGGTTGATGTTTCATGAGCTTTTCTATTTGGTTTGGTATTTTTTTGGTGTCACCCTTGCTCAATAGTTGAATTTTTTTATGTGTCAACATGGTAGATCTGATTATGACTCCTTGTAGAAACAGTTGTGGTTGATTGGACCTATATTACTAGCTGGGGCTGAGAGAGAAAAAAACTTAAAATTTAAAATTATTTTTACACATTCATTTAAAAATGATCATGTGGGTTGAATCTATATCTTGCCTAATATGAATTGCATTGCAATAAATGTCTCTAGCAACTATCAAAAAAGACAAAACATAACACATTCTAGTGAGGAAAGTCTTAGTGGGAGGGTAAATTATCACAGTCTTTGTGGAAATTACTATTCAACTTTCAGAAAAAGATGAAACCTACAATCCAGCAATCTTATCACTGGGTATATACTACAGATATTTTCAATTCTGTATGCTAAAATGATTTCTTAAGCTTGCTTTGTGGGACATATGGTGTGTGTGTGTGTGTGTGTGTGTGTGTGTGTGTGTGTGTGTGTGTAGAACAGAGGAAGAATTCTGGTGTCCTGTTCTAGCACTCTACTTTATTCCTTTGAGAGAGATTCTTTTGCTGAACCTAGGATGCTATTGTAGGGTGCTTTTCCCTTGGTCAAAACCAGATGCCTTCTTGGACTTGGCCCCATGGTGATGGGTACTAGACGGAGCAAGTCAACAGAGTGGCAGGCAAGTGTAGGGAAAGTGAGGAGACCCTTCTCTGGTCTTACAGCTATTACTCCACTGCCCAGCTGCAAGTGATCTTGGGAGATGGTAGATTATAGAAAGAAGTAAAAAGCTGATTAAAAGTAGGATTCTATGATGCAGCTTCTGTGAGGTGGTCATTCATGATGGGGTGGGACTTTGCAGTGATGGATTTATTTAAGGGCCATCCATGCTCCTATAACAACACTTCACTTGTGATCTGCTGGAAGCCCTAATAAACTCATCAGTATCAGCAAGTTAGGCTTCAGCAAAATCGTACTTTGGTCTGTTGTTGTTGCATATCATCTGAGGTAGTGATATGAATTTCAGTATGTCCCCATGTCTCCATGGCACTGGAATTATAGGTTGCACATGTGTGCACCTTGCCTATAGGTGCCTATAGGTAAAAAGCCATGATTGGCTTTTTATATGGGTGCAGGTGTTAGAGCACCAGTAAAGAACCATTAAGGAAAATTTTTGGCTTGGGTGGAGACCCAATATTCCAGTATGGCTAGGTAGTCACTTTGGCTAAGAGGTCACCCCTAGGAAGGTAGGCTCACTTTAAACAGTGCTAAAGATACAGGCAGAATAACTAACTAGTCCTTCCGTGAGGTATTATATTTCACTATCTCAGAACTACTGTACCTAATGCAGAAGCCAATAGATTGAACCATCTTGGGTCATAAGTTTGCTTGTTTTTTCTGAGTTATCCAGAAAAGTGTGACTTTTCTATATCTTCTTTCTGAACATTTTCTAAGCATGCCTTTCTCAGCACTTTGGGTTTCTCCTATGCCAAAACTTTGGGTTTTCTTAAAGCCCTCTCACCTCCCATGTGCCCATCCACTATGTATCCGCTCTCCATGCCGGCTTAAATAGCCTGGTCCTTTTCCTTCTCTCCCTCATTCACTGCCTTCTGGCAGCTGCTGATGTTTTACAGCTTGCCTGCCCTGAGGTTTTCTCTTAAAACTGTAGGAAAACTGTCCTCGAGCTTCAATTTGAGCCCGTCCTTAAATTCTTCTATTAATGAGACTAGGAACCCCAAAGGGGGAGTTTTGATTTCCCCTGGATCACGTGGGTTTAGTGAGGGACTTTGAAAAGAAATTAGCATGTCCATCTTCAGTACAGACCTGCTAGAGAATGGACCTCATGATATCTCTGCCGGTGCTGTCAAGGAACATAAACTGGTAAGAAAGATCTCAAGAGGGTACACACATGTTCCGTGAAGTTTGAGGAATACTTGAACTGGAGACTGAAACATTCTCTGAATAATTCTGAAGATGGAGGCAGCCACAATGGCAGAGCAGAATGAGCAGGCATGCAGGAACAAGCTTGTCTTTTTCATGCAGCCTGGAGTGGATATCTGGATTGCCTAAGAGAAGGTGATGAAACAAGTGTTAGTGCTACTTTCAAAGTGCCTGGCCCCAAAAAGTGTCTTGCTGGGTTAAGAGAAGTGTGTCTCACTGGTTGGGATGGATGGAGAGCTACCATTAAGGGAGAGTTTCAGGATGTGAGAAAACACCAGAATCATGTAGAGTAGAGTACTTACAAAGTACTCAGGAAGCACACTGTGTTTCTTTCAGACATGTTAGTGCTTGGATACCCGACCAACCAACCCACTGATGGTCAGGTATTATTAATCAGGAACAGCTAAATTTCAGAGTAACGTCCACCTCTAGCTCTAAATAACTATACCTTTCTCTTTATTTCCTTTTTCTCTACCCTGTCCAGGTAAAGCCTGAGGGGCAGGCAACAAAAGAGAAGGAAAAGGGGAAGGAAAATGCCTGTCTCTTCTCACTACCTCAGTCCTGAATTATAACACCAGGGAAGCTTAGAATTGGGTGTAAGATCAAATTTTGATTTAGATTTTAATTTATTGCTGGATAGGATGTATTCTCAGACTAAGGGTTTGGTGTAATCCTTCCTTCTCTGAAAAATTTATGTTTTGGGCTCAGTCTATTTGAATTAAACTATTACCAATATTAAAACAGGTGTTTTAGAAGATATGGATGGGTTTTAAAATAAAAATCTTAAGGCCATAGGTATGTATAACCTTCCTCTGACTTGTTGGGGAGAAAGGCTGCAGGGCACAGAAAACGATGCCATTTCTCTTGGTTGCTCATCATAACTAGATAGTAAGACCCTAATGCTAAAGACACCACACACTGTGATTGTAGGAAATAGAGAAGTTAACGTTGAGTTTACCAGGAACCCCCCTCCAGGCTGGCCTTCTTTCCCAGTGCCAGAAATTACTATGTAGGCTGCTGGGGAAGAAAAAGTCATTAGTGGTCTAACCCAGTGTTGGCTCCTGTAACCAATCAGCCGGGTGAGATATGTCACTTGTTTAATGGTGACATGACTGCTATGGTGGTAACCAATCACTTTCTGATTGGATTTGAGGCTTGCTTCACAGGGGAGAATAAATGTCTGACTCTGTAAACATATCTTTAGAGGCAACAGGAACCCACTGTTCCTGTTTGGCTAAATATTCAAGTTGTCAAACTGTCGTCTAAGTATTTATGTTTATATTTATAGATCCGTGCTGCTCTCAACCTTGATCAGAGAAGCTTGGTTATGTAGTGATTAATGCTAAGAATCATGTCTGGTCAAAATACTGAGAATAATTGAGTATTAATACTGAAGATGATAAATCTATATGAATCTTCTACTTAGGAAATATCACAGAGGAGGGGGCATAAAGACTAAGAGCCAGAGGATCTGGAGCAGAGCCAGGATATGCAGTTTTCTAGACATGGCATAGACATTCATACAACAGCTCAAACTAACTGTAATTAACTACACAAGATCCAGCAATTTAAAACTCCCAAATGGACAGGGAGAGTCATTCAAGGCTCCACCCTTAGCTATTATATCTAGTAGCAGTAGATGACTTCTATTGGAAGCGTGAACTACTCCTTTTGGGTGTATAGCCAGTGGGAAGTTGCTCATGTACTAATGATGGTCCCATATCTATGCATACATAGGCAACCCTAATTAGAGATGATGGATTAGAGAAACAAAAGAGGGGACATGAAATTGAGGAGATGTGCTGTGTGGTAGGGTATTGAAGAAGAGAACTGGTTATGGTGGTGGATATGATCAATATACATCATACATGTGCAAGAAATTTTCAAATAAAAACATATATGGCAATTGAGCAGTAAAGTATTTTATTTGCTAGTTAATTATATAAAATTGGTTAAATTATGTAATAGCAAGAACCATGTGTCAATAACAGCACTTTGCAGTGCTAAACCTCTAAAAGCCTTTAATGTGACCTTCATTTGCTGCTCTGTCAACTCAAACATTTATTTCTTTTGTGGTACACATACACAAAACATAATTATTAGTTGTCTTTGTGTTAAAAAATAAGTTTGAAATCCCTCTAATGTGTATGGATTATACCCTATATACAGTGGACAGTTTTCTAAATAAACCGTTTTCTAAATATACCATGCATCTTAATTATTTTAACTTTAAGAATTAATTCATGTTTCTATCACTTTATAGGCAATAAAACCAAAGCATGAAGAGGTTATATAATTTGCTAAAGTTCATGCAGCTAGAGGGGATTGAGGCTGAATCTAGATTCAGGAATATTGGCTATCGATGTATGTTTAAGTCTATATATTGTCATGATACAATCTATATCACTCTCTAGTATACATTCTAACTGTGAACACAGTCAAAAGATAATTATAGAAAGAAAGGGCAAGATTAATTTGACCTGAGAAGGATTGTGACACATGTCCTATAGTGACAAGCCGGGTGGCCACAGACTACATTTTTGTCCACGTGCAATCAGAGGGCACATTACCACCACTTTCAGATTCACGTCTCTGATATCCTAAGCTTTGGTTCTGTCACCTAGGGATATAATTCTCAGTTAAGCAGTGTTCTGGATAGAACTTGACACATGAACTAGAGCTATCTGAAAGGGAGGAACCTTAATTAAGAAAATTCCTCTACAAGATACAGCCATAGGGTATTTTTTTTTTTTTGAATTATTGATTGATGGGGAAGGTTCCAGACCATTGTCAGTGGTTCCATCCCTGGGATGGTGGTTCTGGGTTGTATAAGAAAGCAAGTTGAGTGAACCATGAGGATCAAACCTATAAGCAGCATTCCCCCATGGCCTCTGCATCAGCTCCTGCCTTCAGGTTCCTACCCTGTGTGAGTTTCTATGATAATGGAAAGTGATATGGAAATGTAAGCCAAATAAACCCTTTCCTCCCCAACTTACTTTTTTGATTATAGGGCTTTACCACAGGCATAGAAACCCTAACTAAGACAAGAAGATAATAGACTTGTTTATTCTTGTTAAGGACTAAGTCTTATAATTTTATTTGGATCTTAAGCCTTAGAAAAATGTTTATCTGTTACAGCTTACAGGTACACCATCTATATCTGTCTATGTTTATACCTGAATAATTTGATGTCCCGTCCTAGTGTTATCTTCAAATCTCAGGAAACACCTATTCTTCATTTTAGGAAAATGTATTAAAATTTCTACTGTATTGCATATTCCTCAAAATCACACTACGACATTCCCTCCAGACTGGAGATTGAACAGAATGTCACATGCCCATGAGAACAGGGGTTTGTTTTAGTTTTTGTTATTTTATTTTATTTTATTTTATTTTGGAGGGGAACCTGGGAAAGGATATATTGTAAATAAAGAAAACATCTAATAAAAAAAAGGAATTTCTGCTGTATTGCATATTCCTCAAATCACACTATGACATTCCCTCCAGACTGGAGGTTAAACGGAATGTCACATGCCCAGGAGAACAAAAGCTTCTAAGATTCTTGAGAGTATTAAAGAAAAACCTTGAGAGTAAAAAAACCAAAGTAAAGAGTTAATTTGAGTAGAGACTTTGACCTGCTTCACAAAAGGAAAAGATGTGGGGACAATGGAGGTGCAAGCAAGCCTGGTGCACTGGAGGGTTGCAGGTCTGCGGGAGGCATCACTCCTATAGGGTGGGGTCTCTGGGGGTTTCGTTGCTTTTGTGGCCTCCCTGTGCCTTCTATGTTGCTCACATGCACTTCCATGAGTAACCTCAATAAAGTACTCACTGGTTGGTTCACCAGAGAGGACAATGGTGCAATTGTTACTTTGGTCTGTTGTGGGCTTCCTTTGGGCGGGGGTAAATAGAGTGTGTGTGTGTGTGTGTGTGTGTGTGTGTGTGTGTGTGTGTGTGTGTGTTATATCTCCCCAGGAAAAGTCTGCCACACAACAAACACCTTTAACACTATCATGTCACAATTTGGTACAGAGAAGTGAGTGATTCAGTAAATAGGAACAATAAGAATTTTTTTAAAAAATTTTTTAATTTTTAATTTTTTTAGCAGTATACTGGGAAAAGAAGAGGATGCGGGATGATAGCTTGTCGCTGATTTGGTTCGTCTCACAGAAAAACTTCATAGTTGAAAACCTACTGTTGTCTGCTGCGTACTCAGCATTTAGGAGCATTAAGGTGATAAATCCCACCATTTCCAGGAATAGTTTTTGAAAAGCAAGCCTAGGCTTGCAGCTTTTTGAGGGAAGCTTGAAACAGGGTTTTCAGTTAAGATTTCATGAGTTATGTCTATCCTCTCATGTGCAAAGCACTGAACTGGGAAGCCAGAGCATGAGTTTCAAACCTCCATCCACAGAGTCGGCATGATGACCTTCAGAAAGCCAGTCAACTCTCCTCAGCCCCTTTTCCTTCCTAAACATTCATAAATATGGAGACTTGAGACTATGTATCCATCAACCGTTCTAGACCTAGCACTCTATGTATAGCTTTAGGATCTGAGGTATAACCTAATAGGGAAAGTTCATGACAAGCTATGACGGTATTCTCTGTTGGAACAGAAGATATTATACTAGTAATACTAAAATAATAATACTAAGTATAATAATAGTAATAATATAATACTAAGTATTTATACTATGTTCATAAAGACATAGTACACAACTGCTGTAGAACTTACTCGTGGGGAGAGTATTGGCTCTTACATATTCTTGATTCCCAGGCTCTGACACATCAATGTTCTTCTTGATACAGTAAAATATCTTAATGCAGTAAGACATCACATTGTGTCACTGACTGGAATGTCCAGAATAGTCAGCATAACATAGATAGGGCTTTTGCACAGTTATGTTTATTTTAAGGCATTCAAGGTAGTAACAGCATATGTAGCTCATGAGTACAAGAAACTATAAAACCAGAGGCAAGGTGACTTACTCAATTAGAGGTGTCAAAATCACGCAAAGAGTGAAATGGGATGGATTCAAATTCTGTCTGAGTTCTAAAAGTCCATTTGTTTTCTCTCCGTGTAGCTGCAAGCGCCATCTGCATTCCAGCACTTTCAAGGGGAGGGTGCTGCCGAACACTTCTACAGCACAATAATCAGAAACTTGTCAAACTGTCAAAACCAGAATGTCAGGATTCCACCTTTGGGACTCGTGATTCATGATCTCCTTTCTCCCTTTCCTTGGACTCAGGAAGGATGTATATACTATAAAGGGTTAGAGAACGTTTCATGGCAAATAACAGTTCTTTATTTTCTTACAAGTTTTTCCAAGTTTTTTAAATTAAGTTTTCATTAATTTCCAAGGATCTTTATAGAGTTTTAAACCTATGAAGTGAATACCATTAGGATAAAGGGATCCCAACATAAGCTATCACTCCCTTTCTTTGTTCAACTTTGGTAATTTATAAGTAAAACCAGTGAGCTTTATAGAACTGTTCTAGAAATAAATAAAATGGATATTCATAACTCTTGAGTATCTGTGGAGAGCGTGGTTTTAAAGTTAGTTTTGAGGGGAAATAAGTATATGTGTTTAGAATTTTAGTAAGCACTGTATTTATTGTGTTGGATGTTATCTACCGACAGTGCTCAATAATATGAAAGCATCATAAAGATGTGTGCTCAGGGGCAAGTGAAAAATACAGTATCTTTTCATAGCCACTGCAGAAGGAATGACCCTAGCAATGCTCTCTCTACTGCCAAGTGTTATGCTCTATTAGTTAAGTACATTACAATGCCATTAATAATCACAAACGGTGTTGAAGAGGGTACCAAGAAGGGTGTGCTTAGCGCAGACCTGGTTACTTTTATTAGTTTACATGGAAGTAACTGCATTGTCTTAGCTTGAAGTCCATCTTTCATAGCTGCTCTCCCCAAATGTACCATGGCAACAGCTGTTAATTCCCACCAGAGGGGCAATACTGGCTCAAACTGCATTGGCAGCTCTTCTGTTGTATTTCTTAAGGGACATGGCCATGAGGACACAGTCCTCTACATTACTAATGAGTGCAGCAAAGTCCTCAATTGCAGTGCTGTTCTGTATGACGTATCTGAAGTATTTCTTCAAACCACAATTGGAAAGAAGTCATGCAACACACCGAGTTCTACTTTTGCCTTAGTTTTACAGCAACATTCATTGCTTTTCACCATTCTTCACAATGACCTGACCTTGTAGGCTTTTTCCATGGACAAGCCCTTTGAATCCCGATGATGTTCTTCATTTCTCATTTTTTTCTTGTCAGTTTCCTTCCTATGTCTCTACACCATTGGTCAGAATACAGATGCATATCTCTATACATGCATGAAATAACAACAGCATGAGAATGAATTCAATACCATTCCTTATAAAGATCATTAATTCAGCAGATACATGGGAGAGACCAGGGCTGGGACCAGAGCAGTGATCGCGGCTGACTGGGTATAAACCATAGCAACATAATACTGGCACACAACAGAACCATGGGTTGAATTTTATGATTAGATCTTTAATGAGTATCTTGCAGCTTGTTATAGAAAAGTATTTTCAATTAGCTAAATATGTGTAATAATTGAATAAGCACCACTAGAAGAAATGAGCTTCCAGCAATAAAAGCATTTAAACAGAGCTTATGAGACCAACTTGAAGTTAATTTTCAAAACCACATTTCTCTTGTTATGGACTGGAAGAATGCTGAGGGCAAATGACCATTCACCTAGATTGTATTTTATATAAAAATGCTGGTGGTCCCATGAAATTTTCATATATATTAAACTATCTTTATTCTCTTAAGTATCCTGTGATATAAATCAAGAGCTGTGCTTAATAATAAATGTGCCTGTATGTGGTGGCTCAGGAGGCAGAGGCCAGAGGACTATGAGTTCCATGCCAACCTGGCTTATGTAAGTAGTTTGAGACTGGCGTTAACTATAGAGACCCCTATTTCAAAAAAGTAAGCTAATTAACTAACAACCAATTAATAAATACATTAATAAGCAGTGAGACAGGCTCAGAGAAAATCCCCACAAAACTCTAGAGGTGAAAAAATGAGCATAACTGAGATCAGATTCTAGCCAATTCCGTTCATAAACTGTATTGTCGATATAAATGTTCAGTAACTGCTTGTCTCTCTCTTGGCTTGCTCTTTCATAGGCTTCAGCCCTAAATCCTTGGATTTATAACTTACCCTATATCAGACAAGACAGAAGGGAGAAGGAGATGGATCCCACAAATCCACTTCCAGTGTTCTACTTCCTCCAGCTTGGTCCACGCACCTGCATTTCGGCATCTTCCAAAAGAGAGTCGCTAGCTGGGAATCAAGTCTTCAATACATGTGCCTTTCATGGAGCAAATCATCTCTAAATGTCTTAGAATCTATTGGGTTTGCCGGTGAAGGAAAACCCAATACTCTTTCATACTTGCTACAAGTTCTAGGATGGCACACATCTCGGAAGAACAACTGGGGAAAATTCTCACGCATGTGAAACCCATGGGATTTCAGTCATCTCAAGCAAATAATTTAGTGGCTCTAGAATTTTGGACCTTTCAAGGTAGGAAGCTTTTTATCTCTGTACGTATTCCTTCCCGGCACTGGGATTTCTAGAAAGAATAGAATTAAACAAATGACTAGGGGAAGGTATTGGCTGGGTCGAGAGCAGTAACCAGGGTGTTAGAGTTCATAACAAGGAACAAGAGGCAGTTCTCTCAGGCAGTATTGCCTTTTGTGAGTCTTCCTAATGTTCCAGTTATTCAAGTACAGAGCATTATTTCGCCAGTTTGCTAGTCCCAGGTGGCCTCTGGGCTCATATTTGCCTGGTTTCTTGTCACCGTGCTTCTGCAAGCAGGCCAAAATCTGCGGTGATACAGGAGGCTGAACCTACACGAGTTCTTTTGGAGACCGTACAATCCAGGACTCCAAGTCCTGCTGTCTAGTTAGTCATGATTTATAGCTGGAGGGGTGCTCTCCTGCAAGCTATTGGACAATGATGATAAAGGAGATAGCGGCACTTCTGTGGGTTTCCTGTTACCCTTTCTATAGTCACCATTTAGAAGCATTTAATAGGACACAGAGTGCTAAGGGTGGAAAACCATTTCTGCTCGCCACAGTACTGTGGAATCAATTGATGACTCCTCTTCAAATTTCTAAACCAGAAAAAAAAATAACCAATTCACAATTACCAGTATAATTTTGTCTGTCTGTTCTGTCCTGGTCAAACAGATAATATTCCAAGTAACATGATAACAACTGCTCTGATTCATTCTTTTCCTTTGGTTTCCAACTTTGAGCCTCAAAGCTAAGCCCCAGCACTCTTGCTTTCCAGAAGTTGTGGCTCACCCATACTCCCTTAACTGTGGAATAATCTGCAGCAGCCCCACCACCAAGGAGCCAATGACACTGCTTTATTAAAACTGGATGAAGGAATTATGAAGGCGTGACTTTGCATGTTTGAACATGATGCCTGTGGGTTGACCCTTGCTAAACAGTGGACAATAAGGTGTTAACCTTACATTTGGGATAGCCATTTTTTTTTCTTTTAAATCTTGTGTATTTATTTGTTCCATGTGGGAGGAGGGGGCATGCATGGCAGGCCACTCAGGTTGGCAGCAGAGGACAACAACTTCAGGCAGTCAGTTCTCTCCTGCCAGGTGGGTCCCAGGATTTATCTTAGATGGTCATCAGTCTTGGTAGCAGGTGCCTTTACTTGCTGAGCCATCTTTTTGGGTCCTGTAGTTCCTTATAACAATTATAGTGTGGGCTTTCTACCCATAGAAAGCAGTATTATTAAGACCTTGATATAAATGCAAATTCTTTGGCCTTATCCCAGTCCTACTGATATTAGAAATAGCATTCCTCTTTTTATTTAAAGGTCAAAATAGGCTAACGCCTCTCCTTGGGTGGTGCCTGGGTAACGAGGACTCCAATATAAGAACTGAAATTCAATACATGTGCAAACAATCCTAGGCTGAACTATTTTAAGGCGGCCCACCTTTGCACGGAACATATCCATCCAAATTATCCCTTTCCACTTAGCAGAGAGAGGAGTGGGGTGTGGGAGTCAGCAAAGGCGCTTTTAAAAGCACCTCTTCAGAGATGCAGCTTATGTTTGATCATAGATAAAATGCTTCGTAAAGTACCAAGAGGAGGTATCTATGCATTTCATGACTCTGTAAGTCTGGGCTTTAACAATTTATTGTTATTTATTTATTTTTTATTGCCAGGGATTCCATTTCTCTCTGAGAGTGTTGGGGGTGATGTGTGTGGTAGGTGCATTACCAAATCAGTCTGTGATTAATTAGCCAACATTTACTGAGTGCTTAACATGTGTCCGTAACTGAGTTAAAATGAGACAAGTAGACAGATGCCTCTCGCTTTCTAATACACTTATGATCTAGTTAAAAGGATGGTATAAAATGCCTGAAGCTTCTGAACTTCATAAAATACTATAATCAAAAGTGAAGGTGCAGAACCCACCGGGAATACAGACAAGGGGCATTGTGGGAAACGGCCATCCAGAGACTTTAGTACTTATTTATAAGAAGGCTCAGTGAAACACTTGGATCAGAAGGATGTTTACGATCAGTGGTGGGTCCTTGCAGAAAAAGCCTATGTTCCTTTCTGCTTGTTTCTCTGCCTTTGAACAATGCAACATCTGAGTTTCTTTATGTGAACAGGTAGCCTACAGCTCCACTCCTAGAATCTGTGATGGCTTTGCGATGATAGCAAGTGATGAGATTAGCTGCCAAGTCTGAGCCCAGAGAGCTTATGTACTTCTGGTAACCCACTGTCTTGGAACCTACTCACCTTCCTTGTACAAGCCCAGACTGTCTGCTGAAGAATGAGACTGGCTTTTTTTTCCTTTTAATTTATTATTTTATGTGTATGGGCGTTTTTGCCTACATGCATTTATGTGCATCACATGTGTGCCTTGGTGCCTGTGAGGGCCACAAGAGGGCATCAGATCCCCAGGAACTGGAGTTAAAAGGCATTTGTGAGTAGCCACGCAGGTGCTAGGACTTGAATTCAGGTCCTCTGAGAAAGCCCCTAGACTCTTAACTGCAGAGCCATCTTTCCAGCCCTTTTTTTTTTTTTTTTTTTTTTTTTTTTTTTTTTTTTTTTTTTAATGAAGTGAACTATCTCTGCTAAGGCCATTAAAGGGTAGCCACTCTCCCTTATCTCCACCACCAGCAGAAGAGCCACTTGTGCTGAGCCTTATACTAACCACCATGGACTCGGGCAAATGGGTGGATACTGTTTGGGCCAACGGTTTTGGGTACAGGTTGCCATCCAGTGTTAGGTGATTGCTTGGAAGCTGAGAAGTGGAGAGGGAGGGAGTGTTTCAAGTAAGAGTGTAACCTCAAAAAATAAAGGAATCAAAACCATGCTAGATTAGACCCAAGAGCAGTATGGGGAGACTAATAGGTTTAGATTCTCAACTTTCAGTAAATAGGAAGTCAGAACCCTAGAGAACAAGTATGGGAGACCAGCACCACTATGCTGCTACTTGGTGGGTTTTTCTTCACTCCTTCCATCAGAGTATAAAATAGGAATCGCTACAGGTTAGAGGACAATGCGCACCTGGATCCTGTCCTTCCAAGCAGGACTTTGAGAGAACGAACCACAGTTTGGTAGCCAAATATGGGGTGCCAACAAAGACTTCTTGACTTAAAATCTCTAAGGTCTTAAAATATAAAATCATGACTACTAGGGCTTGGTAGCATAGACTGTAATCTTGGCTGTTCAGGAGGCAAAGGCAGGGGCACTGCACGTTCAAGTCCTGACTAGGTGCATCTCAGCAACTGAATAAGACCCTGTATTAAAATTAAAAATTGGGTAAGAAGCAGAAGAAGCCGAGAGTGTAGCTCGGCAGTAGAGTCTCTCTCTGATATGTGTGAGGCCCCGGGGTTCAGCGCCTAGCACTACAAGACAAAACAAAAGAAAACAAAACAAAGAGAAATCCGGAAAGCCAATATGCTATACTTGAAAGAAAGGACGACTTGTAGCATCCCAGAGTAAAGACATCCAGAAGTCAGAGTGCTTTCAAAAGCTTCCGTTTTCACAAGCTGCCTCGACTGCTCAGTGAGAGACTTTACCTCTTCTTTATTCTGCCACTGTAACCATAAAATAGCATACTTTAAGAAGGAATATTTACCTTGACATGCTACAATGTTTTCTTTCTCTTGTATGATATTGCTGGAAAATATATCCCTGAGATGTGGCATACTCTTGCTTCAGGACTAGGTCCTTAAGCCTTGCGGTGTGAGAGTTAGGACTGGTGGAGTACTCAGGTGTAATAGTAAACAGATGGTGTGCCTAGTACCTTTTGTTTCAGCACCCACGGAAACTTTGATCTTTAAATAAAGTGCCATAGAGTACATATAAAATGGTTTTACTGAGCAAGCTCTTCACTCAGCTATGCTTTTTTTTAACGGGGAAGGAGCATTACACAAGCCCTGAAATGGCGAAGCATATATTTCAGGAGAGGCAAAGGCAGGAATAGTGAGGCTGAAGTGTCAAACAAACGCGAGTGGATAGAGAGATGTGTCTTCCCTGAAGTGCACAGTGCCTGTGCGCTGCAAAGAGAGGGGGCGTGTTTTAAAGTTGTTATTTTAATTGCTGCCTGTCTCCCATGAACATGTTGCTGCTTCCTTTTGACTGCCAAGTGACCGGCTCATCCAAAACTTTTCTTAACCGAGGACCCTCGTCCTGTGTCCGACTCTGGCCTCCTCCTCGCTGTGCTTGGCCATCCAGAGCGGCTAACAGGTCCCTGCTCACTGAAGCGTCACCTCTCACTCCCCAGTCCATCTCCGCAGCCCACTCGGACTGCAGCCTAGCAGCCCGCCGGTCCTCCCTATTGCAGCAGTCAGGGCGACAGCCAGCCGAGGGAGGGCCGAGCCGAGCTGGCCGGGCTCCGGATCTGCACGGGGAAGGGTTGGCAGGCAGCGCGCGGGGCGAGTTCGCAGCACAGGTAAACAGGCCGGCTAGGCACAGGGCGCTGTCGCCGCGGCCACCCAGCGATTTCCAGGCACGCAACTCCGCCTCCAGAGCTCTGTCCCCGCGCTCTCGTCCCCGCTGCTTTCGCAGCCCAGCAGCCGCCGCAGCAGCACTCCACACAAAGGACTGTTCCCCGCCGAGCAGCGCATCCACCTCCACTCCTCCTCCGGTGACAGCATCCCCGACAGCAGGGCTCGGGGCGCGGCGGCGCGGGGGGAACCTGTCACTCCCACAACCAAGGCGGTGGCAAAGGCTTTTCCCCCTTTTGCTTTTTATTCCTTCTTTCTTTTTCTTTCTTTCTTTCTTTTATTTTTAAATTCGCCTCTTTGCCTTTCTGTGGTTCCACCCATCTCCCCTTCCTCCCCATAAACAACTCTCCTACCTACCCCCCCAATAAATAAATAAAAGGAGGGCCAGGGTAGGAGTGGGGGCAGGAAAGGCGAGGTAGCTGGAGCCAGCCAGGCAGAGTCCGCACCGACAAGGCGCCCGCACGCACCTCACACCATGAGATGGCGACGCGCCCCGCGCCGCCCGCTGGGTACCAGCCCCAGCGCCCCGCATCCCCGGTCCGCCGGCCGCTCGCCTCCGCTGCCGCTGCAGCTGCCGCTGCCGCCGCCGCCGCCGCTGCTGCTGTTGCTGCTACTGGGGACCGCGGCCCTGGCTCCGGGGGCGGCGGCCGAGCGGGCGGCTCCTGCGGGGGCCTCGGTGTGCTACTCGTCCCCGCCCAGCGTGGGCTCGGTGCAGGAGCTGGCCCGGCGCGCCGCGGTGGTGATCGAGGGAAAGGTGCACCCGCCGCGGCGGCAGCAGGGGGCACTCGACAAGAAGGCAGCAGGCGAGGCAGGGGCAGAGGCAGGGGCAGGGGCTCGGGACCAGCCCGCCCAGGACCCGCCACCTTCCCAGGACCCTCTGTCCGCTGCCAACTGGACCCTGCTCACTGGGTCCCCCGAGCCCAGCACCGATCAGCCCGGGGACCCCGCGCCTTATCTGGTGAAGGTGCACCAGGTGTGGGCTGTGAAAGCCGGGGGCTTGAAGAAGGACTCGCTACTCACCGTGCGCCTGGACACCTGGGGCCACCCAGCCTTCCCGTCCTGCGGGCGGCTCAAGGAGGACAGCAGGTACATCTTCTTCATGGAGCCCGATGCCAACAGCAGCGGCCGCGCGCCGCCCGCCTTCCGAGCCTCCTTTCCCCCACTGGAGACTGGCCGCAACCTCAAGAAGGAGGTCAGCCGGGTGCTGTGCAAGCGGTGCGGTAAGTGCCACGCCATCCCCTCGGGCGGCCTCGGGCTCCCGTTCGACGGCTGTGGGGCGCGGGCGCTCCCAAGTCCAAGCGGACCTGGGGGTGGGGGGAAGTCTCGCAGGTGCCATGGGCCGGGCGATTTCTCCACGTTCCCGACTCTCTGGGCTTTTGCTCCGGGTAGAATCTCAAGTTTTGTCTTCGCTTGGGCTGCCTAAAACTTTTGAATCCCTCTAGGTTTGGTTCCCTAAGTTGATAAGGAACGTGTGTCTGTTGCTTTCGGAGGTGTTGGTTTCCTGAACTTGGTTGTGGTTAGGCATTGATGTCTGTGAGTTTCCCTGTGTGGTGGGGCTTCTCTGAAAGAGAAATCGTGAGCTTGGTTTCCAAGCTTTTTTTTTTTTTTCCCTGAATGTGGTCCTAAGGAGCCAAGGGATGTTTGTGGAGAGCCCTAGGAGGAAAGGACGGGGTGAGATGCCCCTCTAGATATTGGCAGAGTTTGGGGTTAACTAATACTCAACACACAGGTGGAGTGTGTAGCCAGTTCCTATGTGTATGTGAGAAGTACAGAGTGACTTTTCTTGGGAGGAGAATCCTGTCAAGAATTTTGGTCACAATATTTTGGTTTGGAGGATGTCTTTTCTGGTCTGGAAACCAGAACAGATGAATGTAATTGCGGCGCCTTTTACCTAGGCCTTAAAGACTCAGATGAAAAGTTTAGCCATCGATTTCCCAGGCTTTTCCCATTTTACCACTGGGTATTCCCTCAGGAGTGTCAAATTATCAGATTTGAGAAATTAGCTGAGAGTCTAATTACATGTCTGAGGTCGAATTGCATTTCTGCCATTCATAAAATGATTTCTAGGACCTAAATATCTGTACCCTTTCCTGATCACCATATAATTGCTAACACATAGCGGGGATTCCTTCTCAAGCCGTAAATTACTGTGATTACATATTACACAGTCTAACACAACTAATAGCCGACTTTTCTTGATTTTTGTATATTCGTTTAATGGATAGTTGGATTAGTTGAATTTTCACAAAACTCAGCATCATGACACACTCTGTCTGCGGCGCCAAGTGTGTCAGGTAATAAATAGCCAATTAGACATACATTTAAGGTTGCCATTGTGATGCTTGGGTCCTGCTGCTAATTAATGATTTAGGTTTAATGACAGGCAGGAGCAAAGTTCATCCACCATTCCTTTATGTTCACAACGTGTTTGGTGTGCCAGGGACCTGTTAGGATTGCACCACTCTGTGGTCAGAGGCTCTTGCTAATGGTGCTGAAGGAAGCTGAGTGACCTTTGGGATTCCCCAGCTCTGCTTGACAGATGTCACTGTATAACATGGGGACTGCTGTGCTGGGAGCTGTCTTAGGAGGCAGCCTGAAAGCTCAGCACCGCTGTATTGCACTTTATGTCTTTCTGTTACAGAATCTGAAATAAGACCTATCAGTCATAGCATGGGTCAGCTTTCACATGTTTTACTGTATGGAATTCAAGGAAGATTTTGACTTTACCCCAAACCGTATGAGGTTCACATCATTTCCTGTGCATCCTGAGGGCATCAACGAAGAGGTGTTTGCAGTTAGCTGGGACACCTGGGACTTCATGTGCCGTACCAGGTTGGCAATGCTGTTCATAACAGCTTTTAACCAGAAACAAATGTCAGATCCCAGCGATAATGTCCTTCCATGAATCTAGAGCATATTTGGACATGGAAAATCCATGTTGCCTGGAGAAATCGTATGGTATTTTGTGCCTCTAAGGCAAAAGCTTTACTGAGTGCAGATAGTGTTGCCCTTTTATTTGGCAGTCAAAGGGGATACACAATTTAAATCTTGGCTTTGGGAGAACTGATCATCTCTGTGCACCGGATTGGGAAGTTTAATAAGTCACAAAGTTACTGGACTAGATTTGTATAGTCAGAATGTTTGGTGACTTCAGTGTTACATAATTTAAGGTAGGAATATATGACATCTCAGTGGAAGGTTTACCTAAAGGACTAAATGAAACCTCACTAAGTTTTTTTTGTGTATTTACCCACAAGGTAACTTTGTATAAGGTGAGCTCAGTAAACCATACTTAGAATGTTGGGTGGAAAGGTGTGTGTGTGTGTGTGTGTGTGTGTGTGTGTGTGTGTGTGTGTGTTTGAAAACTCGTGAATCCACCCAACTGTGTGGGCTCAGTTATGCCATTCAGAAAGCACCAGGCAACAGGACACAGACAAGTGGAGAATACCTAAAGTGAATAAGGGCTGATTTGTCCTGCTCTGCTGCCCATGTACTTCCTCATGAGATTTAGGAAGAGTGATGGTGGAGAGGGCCTTATCTAACCACCAGAGCCCCCCCCCCCGTCCCCCCGGGGTGTGACAGTTCTGGGCAGGCTTGAGCCATGATGCCAGGCTGGGGAAGGAATACAGCAAAGTCATCTTGTGATGACTTAACCAGGGGGAAAGTTTCCAGGTCGTCTGCACTCAGCTGCAGGGCTATCTCCTACAAGTTGCTTACTAGTGTAGAAACTCCACAGGCAACAGATTTGCCTAAGGGCTGAGCTAACAGGAAGGTTTCCCCATTCCTCTCTCTCTCTCTCTCTCTCCCTCCATCTACCACAAGCTCTCAAGCAGTGTCTGCATAAAAACCACATGATAGGATCGACTCTTTGAAACAGAAACTATTCGTGTGTTTAGAAGACAACATGCAGTTTCATAGGATGTTTGCTTTTGAGCTGAAGTTTGAGTAAATTACTTGTTCGCAGCAATGGTTGGACCTCTCAGGCCTTCTCCTGCTCCCTCCCCCCACTGAATGAACTGAGACATGTGGTTAGGAATTTATGTTCATCCAAAAGCAGACTAGTCGGCCTTTCAGTTAAATTTCTGTTCTTGAAACAAATTATTGTTTGATCTGCTATGCTTTTTGTTTTTCAAAGCACTGTGGTGGTGCAAGGCAGAAGCAGATTTCCAAGAAGGAATAGTGGTCAGAAGCTGAGCAGCATCTACAGCTGAATCATGCAGATTTGGACATCAGGCTTTTATAAGCCAATAAGAGTCTGAATGCATGGAAATTACAAACATGCTTATCAAAGATAAACGGTACTTACTCTTTCTAATGCCCCCCCCATCACTGTTTAATAAAGTGCACTAACCTTACAGTGTTACAAAAACAAACAAAACAAAATATTGCAGGGATTTTTTTCCACTCAGCATTGAAGAAAATTATTCTTAATAAAAGCTGTACTAGGAAAATAGAAATATAAACATATTTTGCTTGGCTGCTTGTATTTCATGAATACACATATAAATTTAATTTCCTAAGCATTTGTGACTGCTTTTTTTCTTAAGCTATATAAATCTTGCTGTCAAAAAGCCCAACAGTTTCTCTCTGTTGAGGAGAGAAACTGTATGTGTATTTATTTATGTTTATATTAAAGTAAGAAACTGATAGGTCATTTGAGGAAACAGTTCTTTAGAATAAAAAGGTTTTAAAGGTGTGTTTTAATATTTGAGTTAAGAGAGCTTTACTAGCACTAGGGGATAGTTTGGATCATTTGGGGGAGTTCTATAAACCCTCTGAATTTAGGAAAAGTTTTACCATATGTCTTAATGCATTAGCTAAGACTGGAAGGCTTAAATAGCCCCGAGGATAAAATGCCAAGCTGTGCTTCCCCTGGCCTGTGCATTTATAGCAAACAAGACCAGAAGATGTGCTTAGGGCAGCTTGTTGTCCTTGTCACAGATAATCCATTCATTGTTCAGGGAATCTCCTCTGCTTCACTATCACTCGTTTCCCTCCTGGAGGTTTTCCTAATTGTAAACAACCTGTTTTTACATTTCAGTGACAATTTATATGCTGGCCAGATGTCCAGAGATCTCCAGCTGCCCTAAGTACTTAGTAGTGCTTGGATTCTTGTGGTTTGTGTAGAATAAGCTTTAAATGATATGAAAAAACCATCTTTATGTAGAGCTCTTACTGAATGGATATTACGATCAGTCTTATATAAATGCATGAACATTCTGGGTATAATACATATACAGTTTAGTTTCTTACTGGGCTTAGCAGTTACAGAAAAGAAGGGGAGCACATTGTGTGTTTATGGGAAAATCAAAGATAAGTCTTGGAGTTTTTAAAGATTCTAATTAGGCTTTGGGGATAGTTTTCAAAGTCACATATAAATGCTTCAAGTCTGTATGTGTGTATTGACTCTGCATAAACTTGAAGTGATGATTAAAATGATATTATGACAGATTAATAGGACTTAGCCGGCTACCCCATCCTGCCCAAATGTCACTTTATAGTACACAAGTAGGGCTTAGTGATACATCTCATTCAGATGTAAAGTTGCATGATTTGAGGCTTGGTAGAGACTAGTCCACCCTAGTTGAGGGACTGTTCTAGTTGACACAGAGCGTTTCCATGTTGCATGTGTGGGTTCTTAGTGTACCTGAGGCAAACCTGTTCCTGAAGGCTTACTTTCTTGATTTCCATCACTAAGTGATCCGTACATGTCCAAGTGGATTAAAAGGCGAAGCTGACAGCTAAAGTGGGTTGCATAGTCTCTGTTTATCTTAGATCTAATTGTTAGAAAGCAACTCTCCTTAGTATTGAGTAGCCATCTGAGCATTAGAGAGAGACCTATAAGCTGTATTTTGTCTTTTGCACTTTTAAAAATAAAAGTTTGTTTGTTTTTTGGAGGGGAAACTGGGAAAGGAGAAATTTACACGTAAATAAAGAAAATATCTAAAAAAAAAATAAAAGTAAGATATTTTTCTCAATGGAAAATAGTTTCCTAGAAAACTGTTTTTTAACTTATTGGACCTTATTGGACTTAGGATAATTTATATTTTTTTTTCCTAATGATCAGTAAAATAAAAAGATGAAATTCTTTCCATATGGGAGTGTTCTGGCGGCTCTTTGCTCTGGTCTCCTGTTTTGTGTCCCCTTTGCCCCTTTTTCCCTTATGGAAATCCTGCAATGGAAGCCTTAGGAAACAATGGAGTCATGGCTGGATCTCAGTGCATGCATCTAGGGTCACTGTTCACAATCTCATTGACTACCCATCTATTGACGTCTTGGGATTCAGCTCTCTGTGGCTTGGATATGTTAGATAACAGGCAGCTGAGATCACAGCACTATGAAAGAAGCACTCTTTTTCTTCTTGATTGGCTCCATGTCCACCCCGTGAGGATACAGATGGTTGCCTGTATAGCATCTCTTAACTCAGGGGCTTCTGATGAAAGGCCCAAGGCCCTGTCTTTGGATGTCTGCCCTGAAATGCTCAGAAGTGTAAGAGGAGTTCAGAGTGGTAGGCAATTCAGGAGCTTGTGGCCAGATTTCAGTGAATGGAGAGAACCCATAGAAGGAAATGGTTTCTTTGCCTTTTAGACTACTGTAGGAGGAGATGTGAGCTAAATAGAGCATATATGAGGGGACATGGATGACCATGGTTTTATAGTCTTGGTTGAGGGTATGCATAGGAGTCTAGGGATTTGAAAAGAGTTACTAAAGATGAGAGATCTTCAGGAGTACACTGTTTCCATAGCCATGTCTCTCAACTGGAAACTGCCAATAACACAATTAAAGCTGTAAAGTTGAGAGGTTAGCTAAAACTATGCAGTCATAGCTACCCCTCCTTGACTGTATCTTTGAGAGATATAGCTTAATTTTTGCATATATAAATAGATTAAATAATCATTAATCATTAATTGGTGACAGAGGCACTCCCAAATGTGTATATGGCGGCAATTATTGACCTTGGCTGTATTTTAAAAGGGAAAAAATTATTTTTCTGATTTTTTTCCATTCCCATCACTAGTTTGGTGAGATGAGTATCTGTAGAACGTAGCATCAGAAGCCACACCCTTCCAAGACACCATCCCTTCCCATGGCACCTACAGCTTTACCCCTGGATAGACTTTTGGGCTTCTGAGAAATGTTACTGAATTTCCAGAGACTTTTTCCCCCTCTCAGGTATTTTTGGACCAAATTTATTCCATATAGTTTATATCCCAGTGAGAAATACAATTTTCTGTGTTGTAAATGCTTGAATGTACACAGGAGACTTGGATAGTTAGTAACTCCCTAGTGCTGTTTTGTAAAGATCCATCATCACCCCCTGTCTGCATTTTGAGTACTTGACCTTAGCACTCAGAAATGCTGTGTTCACCTTCGCTCTGTACTCATGGACATTTGGGCATCTCAGTAGTGTCAACCTTTACTTCACAATAAAATTCAGTTTTGGTAACTGAAGAGGAAAAGTTTCCCCGTGTGCCCCTGAGAACTAATAGCTTCGTTTGGGGGGATAGGGGGGAGTTGAGATACATTTCTTTTTTGACCTATCTTGTTTTTAATGTCTTGTCAGTTCTTGGTTAGACTTCAGGGAGAACAGCATGTTTTCTTTGGGCTGGACTGGGATGATGAGGTCCTCCACTGTCTAGTTGGTCCTGGGGCTACTGTTGGAGGTGAGGCATTTCCCTAAGTCGGCAGTTGCTGCAGGGAATATACTCTGTGTAAAATGTGATGGCCATTACTAAAGAGGAAATAAATGGCTACCCTGTTTCCTAAGAATGTATCATTAGACTTTACGCTTGGAGAGGACTACACAGGCAGAACCCTTTGGAGCCCTCCAAGGTGAAGTGCTTTAGCTTAGAGTCGGTGTACCCATTTTCCAGTGACTGCACTGAGGTTCACCAGGTTCCACGTTTGTTGTCAGCTCAGACATAGCTGGGATTGCTCACACCATGCCCCTGGGAACACCAGAGGTTTCACTGGAGCGTGGATTTTATTAGAAAGTGTAGCATTTGGGGGAAATGTTCTTATTCTCTGAGCAGATTGTTTTTAGTTGTAAAAGCACCATCTTTGCCACATTAACTGTTTTTAGGTAAGTGTTTCAGTAGCATGGCATGCTTACGCTATTGTGCATCCGTTGCTATGATTTATCTCCAGAAGTTTTTCACCTCCCTAACAAATTTTGTAACCACTCTTCATAAGCCCCCCTTACCCTCTCTATCCCCGGAAGCTGCCCCTCTACTTTCAGGCTTGATAGATATGACTATTCCTCCTATATGCAATAGAACAGCTTTTGTTCTTTTGTGACTGGTTTATTTTCACGGAGTGTTACATCTTCACCATTCCTATGTGCCGTAGCAGGCTTCAGGGTACTGTCTTTCTAATGTTGGATTGTCTCATGTTTTGTGTGAACACCACATTAAGAACCAGAGTTTTTAATCCACTTACTTGTCATGACATCCAGGCCACTCCTGCCTTTGCCTGTTGTGGCTAATGCTGCTGTGACATGTGAAAATGTCTACTTGGGCGCTTGCTCTCGGACTGGAGGGGTTTGGTCCCCCAGATGGAATTTCTAGATCTTAGGCTTACTCTATGCACTTTTCCATAGCAGCTGCACTCTGTACTCCTAGCAACAGAGTGCCTAGGCTCTAGTCTTTTCCCATCCTCACCAGCGAGTGTTCATCTGAAATATTTTCATAACAGCTATCCTAGTGGGCATGAAGGGGTGGTGAACAATCTTTATTTTGTTTTCTGTACAAAGTTAATACCTCTATTATTGTCCTTAGTCAGAAACAAGTTCTCAGAAAATAGGTGCTAATCTACTCATAGCTACAATTGACACAGCTCTTAGAGGCCCGAATCTGAAACCATCAAATATTGAAATTAGAATAGACAACAGCTTACTTAAAACAGAGGTGTTTATAGAATAGTTAGGAAATACTTTTCAATGCTTGCCATCAAATTTTGCATGCCAGCTTATACTTTTATCAACTTAGCTCAGAGAGGCACCTCATCATATGCCTAACAGCATCAACAACTTTCAACTGATTTAATTTATTAATGGAATTTTCCATTTTTTTTCTTAATGGTTTGCCTGTCTATATTCCTTTTTTTAGAAAAAAGATTTATATATTTATTATATGTAAGTACACTATAGTTATCTTCAAGCACTCCAGAAGAGGGCGTCAGATCTCATTACGGATGGTTGTGAGCCACCATGTGTTTGCTGGGGTTTGAACTCAGGACCTTCAAAGGAGCAGTCAATGCTCTTTATTTCTGAGTCTTCTCTCCAGCCCCTGTCTATATTCCTATATTGATCAAAGCCCCACTCATTAGCTGCTGAGCTGGAGTCTGAGTCATTTTGAAGATTCTGTTGTTACTGGGGCCTTTCCTCATTCAGTTTCTCTGAATACTCATACTGACTGGAGCTACTGACACTCAGTGCCCTGCTCTGCCCCCGTGCAAACTCAACCTCACCTCGTTCATTTTACTGCAAGAACATTTCAGTCCAGTCTCACTGCTCCATGAATAAGTTCTTAGACTATTTCCTTTGCCTTCTGCCTCTTTCTCCTTCCTCTTCCCATTTCTACCAAGGAGGATTCTGGTCCTCTTTCAAGGGCAACTCAAATGCCACTGCTTCCCTGGTGTTTCTAGAAACGATTCCTGTCAGAAATACCCGTGGAAGCCTTTGGGCACAGGATGCCTCTTTATGGCCCACTCTTTGCAGTGACAAGATCTCTTGTATCATCTCATGCTCTTTCTTCAGCATATCTGTACTTTCAAACCCTTCCTTGGACATGTCTTTCCCTGAGCAGGCAACAACAGTATTCTGGTGAGCAGACATTTGCTGGGTCTGTAGCTTATTCACAAGCAAAAATGCTTTAGCCTTAGGAGTTGGGGAATCCTTGCTCCTGGCCCTTTCCAATTATACTGTGTAGTTTAGAGCCAACAAATTTGTCAGTTTCCTCATACATAAAATTGGAAAGTAGAATTAATATGCTTTTTGAGGTCCATTCAGATGTACCTGGTACTTATCTCAGAAATGAGCCACACTAACCTCCTCTGCTTCTATCTCAGGAGCTTTTCTCCTCCTCCTCCTCCTCTTCCTCCTCCTCTTCTTCCTTCTCCTCCTCTTCCTCCTCCTCCTCCTCCTCCTCCTCCTCTTCTTCCTCACAGCAATATTCTAAGGGGAAAAACCATAGGAAAACAGTGGTAGGAGTTTTAGACAATCCAAGAGAGGAAGAAGAGAGCTGGAAAAGAGAGAACCTTGAAGGAAGCATGTGTCCACCTTCCTTCAAATCCTGGGACCGCCACTTCCTTTTATGTCACTAGGTTAATCTGTCTCAAATACTAAATTATTCGTATGCATCAGCATCATCCTTACTGAAAGCAGATCACGCCTGTCAGCCTGTTTTCAAAAAGATAAAATGTAGCTAATGGATTAACACAGAGCTGTATGCTTTTTAAAACAAAACAAAACAAAAACTTTTGGTACTTGTATAATAAAATGAACCAGGAATATTATTCATACTATTTTACTAGGGATTTGTTTTAACAGTGTAAGCGTGCCATTGTTTGGGGGTCTGATAACTAGCTTCATTAGTGAAATGGATGGAGCCAGCACAGAGTCTGAATAGCTCCTCCTCCAGTGAGGCCAGGCTTGATGTTAGGGATCAATCTCCTACCATGAGGCAGGGGCTGCGCCATTCTTTCTCTGTTTATCATTATAAAGGTTTGGGTGGGAGATAATACTGTCAGTCCTTTTATGCATAAAAGAAGCAATGCAGAAACAAGGTGTCAAGAGGAAGATCATTTGATCTGAGTCTTTAAATTGCTACACAAAGCCTCATTACTGGCTTCATAGTACAGGACATGCTGTTCAGGGTTAGCTAGGCATGGATCATTTTTTCCCTGCCCCTCATGAGTTCTTCCAGTGCAAAAAAATTCAGTGATATTTATAAATCATGGCTTTTCAACCTATTTCTTAAACTTAGACCTTTCCTTTAGAATCTAGATTTATAAAGCAATTCATAGTAAACATACCAGAGAGTCTCTCTCTCCTGCTAGGACATCAATGTATCTATTTATTAATAATGAAACTATGATCACCACAGTTGCTACTTCTATTCCCAGTGGTTCCTTGATGAGCATTTATTCTATGCTAGATACAGTAGTGGGAGGTGATAAAAATACACTTAACCCCTCAGAATTTTATAGAATTATTGTCTCTTTTAAAATTATTTCAAACAAAACCCTCTTTTTGTGATACAAGTATCATAATGTATAAGCATATTGATTGATTCTCAGATTCTTCTTGCTCCCTAAATTCCATGGCCTCTGATCCAATTCTTACCCTGATAATAACTTCTTATCTTTGTTTTCTCCTCCAACAAAAAGCCAAACTTTTCTATTGATATCAGAGTGACTCTTCTAAACAGAAAGGAGCACACTATGCCCCTATTTAGAGCTCTTGAGTTGTCATCACAATAAAGTATTCTTTATAATAATACAAGGTGTCTTTCATTCTCCCCAAGTATTTAAATTAAAAGAAAATTATATCAAATTTTATTTTGTGCGTATGGGTATTTTGCCTGTGTTTATGTCCTTGCAGCATACACCTGCAATGCTTGCAAAGGCCAGAAGAGGGCACCAGGTACCGTGGAGCTGGAGTTGCCTATAATTTTGAGCTGCCATGTGTGTGCTCTGAATCCAAACTGGGTCCTCTGGAAAAATAGCCAGTGCTCTTAACCACTGAGCCATCTCTCACAGCCTCATTTCTCAAGTACTTTATCTGGTTCATTCTCCCGCCCAGAACCTGTTAGCACAGTGCTAGCATTGCCTTCTGTGTACAGGTAGCCGTGGAGCTCCATGCTTACACCTGCACATGTTCTTTTCTCACAGTCAGCTGGTTCTCTGTGTACCTTCTGTACTGTTCCTCCCTGATGTCTAAGACTGACCACATTCTTCAGTGCTAGATGGTTAAATAAAACTTTATAACGATAGAATAGATTATTCTGAATTTTGTAAAGATCTTGTGGAGGGGGGCTGTTGAGGTGGCTCAGGAGGTAAAGGCTGTCTGTCAACCTGAGCTTAATACCTAAAACTCATGTGAAAGCTGAAGGACGGAATTGACTCCACAAAGTTGTCCTTTGACACCTTTCATGCTGTCGTGGCAACATTCATGCTGATATATGTGTGTACATATATAGTCTTGTAGATGACAATATGATGAGCATACATTTATAGTATATTGTCCAACACTATGTGATTTATTAACCTATCATGCCTCTCTGTATCTGTCTCATCTCTATATTTGTTAATCGGTAGGATCCTAGAACTTGATACAACAAAATGCTAACCATATTTCTTTCTAGTGTTTGTGTTATAAATGTTTGGATTTTTCTTCACTTTGTTAATCTCTGTTTTCTAATATTTCTGAAAGTACTAGTCATCAGTTTTTGACAAGGAAAAAGTAGTAAATGCTATTTCTAACAAACATCAAATGTGGGAAGGGGTTGTGTTATTTTGTCTCTGTAGAATAGTTCCTCTAACATGGAGTATGCATTGCAAGGAGAGGCTGGACGCTGTAATAAATGGAACCTCAAATATTAACATCTCACCCACAGTAGTTTATTTCTACCCTATGAATGGAGAGATCATGGGATGTTCTATGCTTTTCTCTCCTCTGTGACTAGTGCTGACACCCGAGGCATAGCTGAACCCCACCTTAAGCCAGTTGGTTTAAAACCAATAGGGTTCCAGTTTGTAATGGTCATTTTCTTTTTATGAATACAACTAGTTTTTGAAAGTACATAAATTTATTTTCTGCTGTCTCAGTGTTGTGGGAGAACCCTGTAGCCATGAGCATATCATAAAATGCATCTATGTTTATTATAGATACATAGCGTAGTGACTACCTTCTCTTCCTTAGAGTCCGTTTAGCATTTTATGGGTGAATTTTGAAGTAACTCCTTAAGGTTTAAAGTTCGCTGAGCCTATTTTCATTTGATATCATTGCTAACGCAGAGGGTCAGGCCATAGGCCCTGTCTTTTCCTGGTACATGAGGATGTCTTTCTTAGCTCCGTGTTAAACAAATCATTTTGATATGTGGAGAAATGCTCTCCAGTCTTATCATTGCTGACTAAATTGAGTTTCATGATGCATTTTTGTTTTGCTTAGGAAGATAAATTAAAAATGGCTGATAAAGCTGTCTGTAAAAGCAAAATTGTTAGGTTAAACCTGCCCAGTATATTAAATGTATTGATGAGTAATCTATCCTCTGTTTTTAATCACTTTTATTAACTCTGCTGTAATTTTATTTCTAGTAACTCACTAAATAACTGTCATTATGTCCTCAGCAATATTTCTCTTTAAAATACTATCAAAAAGTCCATGAAAATGATTAAGGTGCCAATATTACCCACCTGCATCCTGTTAGCAAGAATAGTCAGCGATTTATGATTAGCTGGATAGTTGGTTGTGCTTTGTGTGTGTGTGTGTGCGACCCAGGAGAAAAAGAAACTGATTCACAACAGGTCGGCAGAGACGATGAATGATTTTGAAGGTGTGAAAATAATTAGCCTTTTATTCATCTACATTTTATATACTCTGATTATAAATGTTTTTAAAATATTTTCATTAAATCCTGAGAAGATTAAGACAGTAATCATGTATAGTTTAAACAATAGTGACTTGATTGTTATTCTTTCTGCTCTAGTCTTTATTGTGGGCTCTTGGGTTCTCCCGATTAAAAAGCATTTTAGAGCATTTTTGGTATCAGTTCAACAAATCACATATTTATTTGTGAAAATGGAATAAAAACTTACCATTAACTTAATTTTTGTCTTTTCCCCATCAGTTTAGGTAGCCATCAAACCTTATTTTTCCTCTAATCTTAAGGTCCCATTGTTTATGAGAAAAAATATAGGTGCTTTCTGAACTTATTATATAGGCAAATGAGAATTATGAGATCTTTAAACAATTATATGGAACTAGCAGGAAGGAGTTTATTAACTTACTTATTCACTAAATATTTTTTGGGTGTCTATTACTGATAGGTTGATACTGGTGTTTGGAATAACAATGAAGAGATTAGGCGTGGTCATTATGAACTAAGAGCATAGGAATGTAAAAACCTTTGGACAAAATAAAGGCAGTATATCTAATTACAATCGTACTGTGCCTTATAGGGGAATATGTAGGATGCCATGGGAACAGACTGCAGAGGATTTATGAATAGAACTCATGGTCAGTTTTACTGGATTTGCAATCGCCTAGGAGACACTTCTCTGGGCGTCTGGCTTCAATGAGTTTTAGACGAGGAGGTATGTCTACAGTACCATCTCATGAGCTTGGAAGCTGTCCAGTTGCATGGCAGCTCTTAGCTGCCTGTGATCCCTGACAATGGACACAGTGTGACTGGCTGCCTCATTTCCTACCACCACGATGCCTTACCATGACCTCTTCTTAAACCAAATGCCAGAATAAACCCGTTTTCACTTAAGTTGTTTCTGTCAGGTACCTTGTCAAGGCAGTGAGAACAGTAATAAGAAGAAATGGTACCAAGAAGTGCAGCTGCTGCTGCACAAAGCCCTACATGCCTCATAGTCCTTTGGAACTGGTTTGTGGGGGGG
>NW_022196905.1:173899328-173917332 GCF_008632895.1 Mastomys coucha | reverse complement strand
AGATGTGGAAGTTCATAGTAGAGAATTGTAGAGATCTGGAAGCAGAGCTTAATGGAAGATTCTTGTGGGGGTTTGGGAGACTCAATAGAAACACACAGAATAAAGAATGAGTCTGATGTTTTAGAGAGGACATGGACTCTACTAGGAATTGGGCTAGAATCTATTAATGTTAAATTCTGGTAAGGAATCTGGTTACATTCTCCCCATGACCTATGATCTTAAGTGAGGCTAAGTTCAAAAGTAATGCATATAATCTATTTCATGGAGGAAATTACAAGAGAGTATAGCGTTCAGGCTGTGGCATGGTTTTGAATTTTGTTAATTTTAATTCTCTGCGTGTATGTGTCTCTGTATGGGTCTGTACATGTGTGCAGTTCTTCATGGAGGACAGAAGCATCAAATCTCCTGGAGATGGAGTTATAGGTAGGGCTGAGTTACTTGACGTGGGTACTAGGGACTGAATTCAAGTTCCTTGCCTGAACAGTGTACACTCTTAACCTCTGAGCCACCTGTCTAGCCCTAAGGTGTGGTATGATTACTATTGATCGATCTTACCCAGTGTACAGTGATGGAGAACAGACAGTAGAATGGAAGGTTATGAAAAATGTGCAGTTAATCAAGGAAAGGACTATACGTAAATTTAAATTTATGGTCAGAGAGAATGCAAGGTAAGCACCTGCAATGGTCAGAGTTTAAAACCCTTAGAGGGAAGCTTGGGACTCCACACTGAACCACACTCAGGGGAGGCTCCAGCTCATAAAATGAAAACTCATTTTGAAAGGAGAGGCTGGACTCTCCAAATTGCAGTGAAGACCCTAGGATGCTAAAGATGCAAATGCCATAGAATATCTGTTAAGAATAGCTGTAGGCACAGAGTGGAATCAGCACAAGAGAGAGGCTGTGTGTTCTGTAAAACTGGACTGGCGAGAACAAGCCAATCTAATTGGAACATAGATAATGCCAACATACACCCAAACGTTGGCTATGGAGTTGAGAATCTGATGTTTACTCTGATCTTGATCTGTCCTTGCTGCCATTCCGAAATGGGGGTTATATTCTATTTCAGTGTGTATTGGATGAATGTAAGCTGATGTTTAAGAAAATTATAGGGGCTCACAAGTAAGAAATTAAGTCTCAGGACTTTGGGGCTTTGTGCAATGACAGAATTGATAAGGTGGGGATCTCTGACAGATGAGCAGAAGGAATTTCATGTCCCGAAATGACCACGAGCCTTTGAGGACTAATCATGGAGTGTTATAAATTAAGCAGTGTGTTTGGTGTTGAGCTGATGTGGGTTGGACTTGTGGTGGTTAATCTTTGTTGTTGACTTGACTGGGTTAGGAGATATTCCCAGATGTGTATTTTAGAGAGGGTTTCCAGAGAAACTTAACTGAAGAGGCATATCGGCAGGATTGTCTTAGAGGCTAGGGTCCCAGACTGAATAAAGAAGGATAAAAGGAGGAAGCCAGTTGAACTCCAGCCTTCATTTCTACCTGTTTCCTGACTAGAAAGCAGTCAGCTATCTTAGATGCCCATTTATACATATTTCTGCCCAGGTGAATCCATTCCTAAACTACAAGCCAAGACAAATGTTTCTTCTCTCAAGTTGCTTCTGTGAGGTGTCTTGTAATACACCGAGTGAAGTGACTTTACAGTAGCCCATCTTGTTCTAAGGAACAAGGATATAAGAGAGTCTCTTTGAAGGTGATGCATTTCTAGCTGGGCAGTGGTAGTGCTCGCCTTTAATGCCAGCACTCAGGAGGCAGAGGTGGGCAGATCTCTGAGTTTAAAGCCAGCCTGGTCTAGAGAAAGAGAGTTCTAGAACAGCCAGGTCTACACAGAGAAACCCTGTCTCAAAAACAAACAAGCAAACAACAAACAAGCAAATCTCTCCCATAGAGAAGAAAACAAAGGAAAATGATGCATTCCTGATGGGTTAAAGGAGAGAAGAAAGGAATAGCAGAGGGGAGTTTAGAACAAGATGGAGCCCAGACAGGAGCCCGACAGGACTGGGTGAAATACTGATGAAGTACTCTGAATAGCAAGACTAAGACAGCTGTATTTTAGTTAAACCTAGTGGCATGCTTTAAAGAAGGCCTCTGTGTGTTGGGGGAGGGTAGATGTGAAATGGTTATACATGAGAGATTTGATGGATGGTCTGCATGAAGTTATACTTTCTTGCCAAGTCATCATTGAGTGTTATTAAAATGTTGTTGGTCATCGTTATATATAAATATTCTTATTTTCCTTAAGCCAGGAATCACTTACATATAAAGTCTTTCTGTGACAAATTATCATTCAATTTTTTGACACTCTTTTTTTTTTTTGTTTTGTTTTGTTTTGTTTTTCGAGACAGGGTTTTTCTGTGTAGCTCTGGCTGTCCTGGAACTCACTCTGTAGACCAGGCTGGCCTCGAACTCAGAAGTCTGCCTGTCTCTGCCTCCCAAGTGCTGGGATTAAAGGCATGTGTCACCACCGCCCAGCTTTCACTACTGTCTATAGCTAGTACTCAGATCCCATGAGAGTAGAATACATTGTCATGTAAGTGCCTATGAAGTGACACCTGTCAATCAGGTTTAAAAGAATATTTGAGTGAGAGAGTTCTTGAACCATGTCTTAGGATGACTCAGGAGTTACCTCTCTCTGAAGCTACAATTTAGCATTTTAATGAGTAGCAGTCACAAAATACAAAGTTATTATTCTGACAATAACTGAATGCATTTTTCTGCTCATCAATATTCAGCCTTTTATTGCCTAGTAAGCTGCTGAATCGATGCAGCGATAGCTATTATTTATATAAGGAGTCAGAGGCACCATGGGAAGAATAATTTTGAGTTTCATGCTTTCATTTGTTTATTAACGAGTGAAACAATAGTGTTTCCATAGAAGAATGCTTTTGGTTTGTTTGTCTTCCACACTGGGCTTTCCTAATTTTAACACAGTGAGAATAAGCTAGGCCTTATATTTCTGAAAATTAGATATTATATCAGAGGAAATGGAGAAAATAGTAAAAAAAGGAAATCTCTAAAATTCAAGAACAACAGTTTTGAAAACTCTGACTTCAGCTGTGGGATCCTAGGCTGTGGACTCTGGAGAATCATCGGTGGATTAGTGGGCCAGAAGTTGTGAATCTCGGGCAGGCTAGTGGTTTGCACATTAGAATATGCTGACTCCCAAGATATTGTCCTAGAAATAGTTATTTCATGCAAATAGTCCTGGCCAAATCCCCTGGAGACAAGAAGCTTTGGCTCAGGGCTTGTCTCAAGGATCTATCTGCATTTTGGAAAGCAGTAGAACCATATATAATGTGTATTTAGGCTTGGGACCTGAGTTCCCATATAACGGAGCCGAAGCTTCTCTGAAAAGGAATTAAAAAAAAAAAATAGGTAAGAAAAGGAGATTCAGAATTTACTGAGTTTGTACTACTTTTTTTTAAAAAAAAAAAACATATTTTACCATGCTTATTTCTTAACATCAATCTTGCAAGAGATATCATTTTATTCCAATTTTATCTCGAGCTTCAGAAAGATTTACAGAGTTTTAAAGGTCACCTCCTAGCTGCTGGGAGGCAGAGCCTCTATTTGCATTCAGGTCCTTTGGTCTGCTGTTAGAACCATGGGGGCTTTCAGAACAAGATGGCCTGATGGAATTCTAGTCCCATCCTCTGTAGGGTGATGTCACTTTGTCTTTATGTGCAGTGTATCCATTGCCAAAGACTGACTTTCTTACTGCTCTGAAAAGAATGTACTTATATGTAGCTGAGTGGGGAGCTCTCTCTCTCTCTCTCTTTCTCTCTCTCTCTGACTCCCAAGATATTGTCCTAGAGATAGTATTTCATGCGAATAGTCCTGGCCGAGTCCCCTGGAGACAAGAAGCTTTGGAATACATACACACACACACACACACACACACACACACACACACACACACACATGGCATGTTGAAGTCTCTCAAAGATCTGTGCTAACAGATTATTATTATTTTTTTGTCTAAAGGAACTTTCCCATTCTGCACATAAAGTACAAAAAAAAAAAAAAAAAAGATGGCAAAAGCTCAGTAGTGTAGAGTCTATAGTCTAGAATGGACTTACACACCACTTAAGCACCAGGCTTTGGCTTTTGGATCTCCTTCTGTGGCACATGACCTTGTGAATATTGTATGTTGCTTCTAAGCCTTATTTTTAGTTTCAAATTTGTGTCATGAGAACAATCTGGCTGCTTTAGAAATAAGTATATACTTATTGAGATAATGTATGTAGTGTCCCCAGACCATAGCAAAACATCCTGTTAATGTTAATTGGGAGCCACAGGAGAGATCATGGAGGTCAGCTCTAAGTAGCTCTAAGTAAGGATACAACTGGGCCATATGTGGAAGGATGTAGAAGCAGGCAGGACTTTCTTTATTGCTGTGCTTCACATTGTCTGTGGACCAGGGCATTCTCAACATGTGGGCTTAACACACTGTCTTAAGGTTTGCAGCCCTGTGCCAACCTGGTGCTCATCAAGGCTTGAGGATTCCTGGGTTGCCTCCAGAGCAACTGGTTTCCAGCTGTTTCTAAGGCTCACTGAAGTTGAGAGAGACTGCTTCAATAGACATGGTTCCTCTGTGTCGATCACAGCTGGAGAAAACCATTCATCAGAGAAGAGCATTTGAGTTTTTGCCAAGGCTTACTGGGGATCAGTAGTGCTCTTCATGCTGGTTTTGCAGCTGGAGTTCTTTCTGTGGAATATAGGGCATCATTAGTGCTAGCAGCAGTGGGTGAGAGGCACTGTAAATGGGGGGATCAGGGAGGAAGAGAAAAGCAGGAGGAATAGATAGATGATGATGAATGGATGGATGGGAGGGAGAGATAGATGATGATGGATGGATGGATGAGTGGGAGGAATAGATAGATGGTGATGGATGGATGGGAGGGATAGATAGATGATGATGGATGGATGGATGGATGGGAGGGATACATGGATGGATGGATGGATGGGGAGGTATTGATAGATGATGATGGAAGGATGGATGGATGGATGGGAGGGATAGATGGTGATGGATGGATGGATGGGAGGGATTGATAGATGATGATGGATGGATGGATGGATGGATGGGAGGGATACATGGATGGATGGATGGATGGGGAGGTATTGATAGATGATGATGGAAGGATGGATGGATGGATGGGAGGGATTGATAGATGATGATGATGGATGGATGGATGGATGGATGGGAGGGATAGATGGATGATGATGGATGGATGGATGGGAGGGAGAGATAGATGATAATGGATGGATAGGAGGGATAGATAGATGGTGATGGATGGATGGATGGTTAGATAGATAGAGATACATACATGCATACATACATGCATGCATACATACATATGAATGTATATACATAGGTACTGTAGACTAGACAGGTTACATATAGAATATTCCTTATGAGATACCTAGTAATGATTATCCTCAGAAAAGCAGCTGATGCCCTAGGAGAATCAGGATACTGGGATGAAGCTGAGGAAGTATGGACTGATCCCATTGAGGAGAACAGAAGGCATCAATGTGATACTCATACTGAATCCTGGGTTTGGGCTGCAGTAAGTTGGGGCAGGTATCCTTGCATAGGGGATGGAAATGGCCTCCCTTCACAAATGACTCTTCAGGCATTCATCCGGAGCACACAGGGAAAACCCAGTCTGTCAGTTTTTACTTGCCCAGTGGGAGAACAAAGGTGTTAGTTCAAATAAGGGCTCGGGAGGCATTCCTAACTTGCTGTGTGGTTTGTGGAACCAGGACAGGCACAGAATTTTTACTTAGGGTGTCTTAGGGGATTTGAGTAAAGTGAAAAACAACCTTTTATGTAAGTACAAGCCAGGTGGAAAAAATACACAGTGTTACTGTCTTCTCCCTCCTAAGGATTGGTAGGTAGTTCTTCAGTGGGCTTTCTGTGTGCCAATCCTTTCCTAAATCTAATCTCCCTAAACCTTAAAGGAAGCTCAGGGTTGGACATCATTATTCATATTTTAAAAATCTGAGTTTACATGAGACACACTGCTAAGTGAGTTAGGGTGAACCTGAGTTTCAGAACACAGGCTTCTTTGAAACTATCCCTCTGTATTAAATGAAGTTTCCCTCTAGGTTTCTTAGAAAAAAAGAGAAATACAATGTAGTATACATATAATAAAGTTAATATTATTTAACTATTGCTCTCCTTACTTTCCTCCCCAAAACTGATGATCCATGACTTATGTCTCCTCTTTCTGGCATGGTTGGAGGCTGTTCTGTGGCTTATGGAGAAACATGAAGAACTTATCTGATTTCTGTTTTTGAGGTAGGACCTCACAATGTAGATGTAGTTGGCCTGTAACTCACTTTGTAGACTAGGCTGGCCTCCAATTCACAGTCATCTACCTGTTTCTGCCTCCTAAGTGTTGTTTTCAAGGGTATAGGCCACCATACTCCGGCAAGAACCTCTTTTTAAAAATAATATTTATTCTTTGAAAGTTTTGTGCATTCATACAGTATATTTTGATCACATTAATCCATTATTACCTCCCCCTCCCTCCCCTAAGAGCCATCCTTTTTTCCTAAGTGCATGTACTCCATCTTTATGTACCCCGATAACCACCAGAGGCCTCATTCTTAGCAGAGAAGGTATTGGTAGGGGGTGATTACTGAAGGGGAGGCAGTAACTCTCTTTGGGGGACATGGTGAAGAACCTCTACCCTACCAAGGAGAAAGAACACAGATTTGACCAGAATGTCCCACAGGTGTTTGGAGAAGGGAGATGGCACATATGCTGGGAACCACAGGAAATTCTCAAGCTGAGTGTTGGATTGAGCTGATGTTTTGGGGGCAGGAGTATATCTTTTCTTTTTTAAATATTTCCCAAGTATAGTTAGTACTACTATTGGTGGAACTGGGTTGCATCTATGCTGTTGTGAGTTGAAAGAACAATGAGAACAGAGTCTCATTGCTAGAAAACACTGGCCTCTTCTTTGGATAGGTTTTGTACTAACATAAGCTCAACTGGAGACAAGAAAACCCTCACCAATTGGAGGAAAGTTTATTTATTTATTTTTGATTTCTTTTTTGATGAAAAAACCTTATATCAACCATTTTCTTGGAAGAAATATAATTTATGTTTTAATAGAAGAAAATTAAATAACACTCTGACTTAAATTCTATTATGGGAAGCATGTCCTTGTTCTATCTCGAGGTGAACTTTTTTTTCTTTTTCATCTGTTTTGAGAGTCTGGATATAGAGTCATAGTCTATGGTATTATTTGGCCAACGTTTATATTTTTAAATTCATGCCTGTCATCTTATCAACAATTGTGTTCATGCTTTTATTACTAACAATTAATAGGGACCACCGATTAGAACAATTGCCATCCCTAAGTATATTGTAAATTTATCAGACATTCTTTTGCTCCTGAATTATATCCTGGAAAATAATTAAAATTCTTATTTCTATTGTAATGTGATTATTACGATGATTTAGGATTTCCCAAAACAGTTTATTTAATTTGGTCTTTTGTTTCATTTATGTATTTCTTTATTTTCAGGGTAGGATGTTTTAGTAGTTAGGCTTAAAAGGCATACAGTCTCACAGTTGTTGATTTGAGAAATCTTTTTACAATGCCAAATTAATCTGTTTGACTCTCAGGCATTTCTTAGCTGATCAAAAGAATTTCTTGGCCATTCTAGGATGTCTGACTGACTTCTATTTGTCCTAAGGAAGGTAATTAGCTTCCTCAGCTCACTGGGGTCTGCTCTTGGCCTTGAATGGATTAGTTCCTGAGTTTCTTAATTTTGGTCATGTTGACACAAATTAGAGTCACTGGGCAGGAGGGACCCTATCCCCAAATTGAGACATTGCCTCCACTTCCATCAGATTGTCCTGTGGGCATGACTGTAGGGATTTTTTTCTTGATTAATGATTGATGTGGGTGGGGGCAGCCCATTATGTCAGAGCTACATCTGAGCAGGTAGGTCTGGGTCATATAAGAAAGGCCCCCTGAGCAAGGCTGGGAGAGAATGCCAGTAAAGTGTCCCTCCATGGTCTTCCCTTTCAGTTCTTGCCTCCAGGCTTCTGCCTGGAGTTCCTGCTACAGCTTCCCTTGATAATGGATTATAACCTGGAGGTTCTAATAAAACCCCTTCCACTCCCCCAACTTGCTTGTGGTTTTGTCAACTCAACAGAAACCAAACTAGGGTAGTTCCCAATAGAACCTTGGGAGAAGAGGGCTAACAGCTTGAATCCATTTCAAAATCTTTGTCCTTATGTTTTAGAAAGTGCTGATTTAAGTAGTTCTTACAGTTTGTTCTACATACTGTGTAGTGATCAGTACTTTACAGAAACGTAGGTTCTTCCTTTCCAAACTCTGATGATTATTCTGAGCCTGGTGACATTCATTTCTGTTGGATCTATGATACTTTGTAGCTATATATGAACAAAGCAAATGGACCATTAGCTAATAAACCAAACAGCCTGCCTACATTGGCTATGCCATTGATTTCCATTGATACTTTTATAGTAGAGGACTTTATATAAAGCCATTAATTAAATGATGTGCTCTGACCTTTTCGATCCAATACCCTATGGACGTCTATGGTTTCATACTCGTAGTAAGATGTTGAAGTCATCAAAAAGTATGATAGCGTTATTCTCAACCTCGATATTCACGGTAGTTAGTTGAATAAATCAGTTTTGGGTATTGTCCCAAACACCACGCTGGCTGCTGCAGAAATAATGCTGGCTCCTGTTAGGGGAGCTCACATGTTACAATCTGTCAGCCTAAGTGTTCTCTTGCAGGCCATTTTCCCTCCTGAAATAGTTCCTTAGAGTAAAAAGCATAGCATCATTTTGAGGTTTAATCTGAGATCTAGTCCTTTCTCCTGACCACACAACAGGACTTGGGGAAAAGAAAGAACAGAAAGGCTGACTTTAGTAGAGAGAAGCAATTTATATTTTGAGTCATGGGTTGGAATTTTAAAAATAGATGAGGTTACAGAGTCAGGCTGGTCCCTTGGTGGGCAGAAGCAGGCAGCTTGTGAGCACATGGAAGATTCCTATATTGTCACCCACTGCCAAAGAGTTCTAAATATCGTGTAAACATTGTTCATAAATTTGACACTGAAACCAATAGCATGCAAACTGATAGTAAGCAGTGAACTGAAAATGAACCGTCTTTAATACAGACAGCATTTATATTCAGTTTCAGTGCCTCCCAATATGTATTAGCTTCCAGGCTTCCTGGGTTTCTTTGATCAATGTCTAGCTCCTATTTGAACTTTATATGTCTGACAGTGCTCCCCAGGCTCTGTGCACCAAGAGTACAGTGGTGAGCTTAGGTCTCCCATTCATACTGTATTTCTTTGACTGGTGTGGCAGGCCTTGTACTTATGATCATCCTGCATCAGCCTCTCCAGTGCTGGAAGTGCAGGCATGCCTCACCAGCCTGGCCTGCTACAAACGTGATATGTACTGATGGAAGTTTCCATGTGCCTAATTATATAGGCACATGGAAATTATATATAAGCCTGTGCTCCCAGGCTTTCTCCCCAGGACTGGGATGGAATGGGTGTATGAGAGGTAGAAAGACAGGAAACCTCCAAGAACTTGTAATTAGGATATGGAAGGGCTACACAGGGAATTATTTGGGTCTGTCTTCCCCCTTTCCTCTTACACTTTTACACTTTTCTTCTCATGGTAGAGTTGGTCTCCTTATTGATACATCTGCCTTTCTCTGGACCTTGTTGCTTTATCTGTGATCCAGCAAGGGAGGGCTCATGTTCCCAGTGATTGTTTGGCTTTTTCTTGCCCACATGTGCACACTAGGCGGTTTTGACTTCTTTACCTACTATGTGGCATCTAAGCATACTGCCCATGGCAATGCTGTCAGGGTGGTTTGTAAAGGGCTCATTGGTCTGCTCCATAAACCTGGTATCCACTGCACAGGAAAAGTAAGTGTTCAAAAGTGTATATGGCTAATACACACCCCTCTGTATTTTACCAATTACATTCTAGATGTAAACGTTTCTAAATATTCAAAATCTGGTCAACTATTTTTGGGGGGGGGGGAATTTTATCATTCTATATTTGTTCACATGAGCAGGGAAGCCAAGCTGGGAAGGAAGACACAGGAAAGAATGCAGAAACAACCATTTCCCCATCCTCCAAAACACCAGAACAGTCCAAAGACGGTCTCACACCATTTACCTTTATTGTTTATAGGGTACCTGAGATGTACTCAGCTGCAGGGAGTGAATGCGTAGGTACCTTGTTTTCCTGCTAAGATTATAATTCTGAATCTTATACTGTGCCTAATTAATATTTTCCATGAAACACGACTTAGGGCATGCTTTTTTAATGTATAAGATTTGTCTATAATTGTAAGAATTGGGAAGGCTTCAGAAGGGCAGAGGGTAGGTATGTTCCCTGTTGGCAGGTGGGAGGGTAGTGCTATGATTTTAAGTAGGCATAAAACCCTTCAAAGCACCAGTTTGTGTCTTCTGGGGTTTTATTTTCCTCCTTTCTGTTTTCCAGGTTTTACGGTTGGAAACCAAGGGATGCTACTCTTTGAGGTACTGAGGGAAAGGGTGGAAGAAAAGTGAAAACATTAGGTAGCTGGACTCAGCTTTGTTGATCTGACCTGCGTCTCTAACTCTGACTAGGAGAAAGTGGCTTTTATTTATATATGATTAGTGGATTCTCTGGATGATTGATTGACTAAGAGTAAGGCAGGGAAAAATGTTTTGTGCATTTGTTGGGTTGTGGACATTTATTATTTTGTCCGTCTAACACTTAGTCATTTTTTCCTCTCCCTCAGCAAGGAGAGACAGTCACTGGGGAACTTCCCACAGTCCAGACACCACACACCTGGGAATTCACACAGAAGCATAGGTCACTGATAGGCAATTATACTTGTCCCCTCTAAAATTTGTTGTTATCTCTTTTGAAGGTGGGGTGATTTAAATGAATACTGGTCTAATTATATGGGGTACAGGGCATCAGAGATACCTATGTATAGAGTGGTCCAAAATTTGAATATATGAGAAGATATAATTTGTGGTGAAAGTGGCTGAGGAATTGGTTGGGAAGGTTTTTTGATTTTTGTTTTGTTTTGTTTTTATTGTAAAGTAGAGGCTTGCTCTACTAGTTTGTTCAGAATTCTGCTCCAAAATTTACTATCTTTTTACTCTCCCAAAAGGGTAGTCAGTATATGGTTATTCTCTATAGTATACTTGGCACTTAAACATTAATTCCATTTAACATTATAATGAGGGGGGAAAAAGCCTTATAAATTTTTAGTAGATTCCTTGTGCCAAGTTAAAGAAATCTCCATGGATGATGAAGTGGGATGAGCAGGCAATGCTATTGCTCTTCAGAGCCAGGGTAGCAATCCCCAACTCCTATTGCCGAGGAAAGAAGGCTGCACCACAGACAACTGGGAAAACACCAGCCAGTTACTAATTAGCCAAGGTCACAAACTCAGTGTTTGATACTGTGGTGGGTAAAGGAACAGAAAGCATGGTGAAGAGTCTTTAGGATTTTAGTCAAATTGTGGGGCAGGGCTCTCTATACACAACTATGCCCCAAGATGGCTTTTGGAAAATGCGAAATGAGAAGGCCATGGATACGACTACATTCTCAGGTACATTGATCTCACGCCCGGAGGGATCAAGAGTGACCCTGGGTTTTAAAGTGTGTATGGTGAAAGTGATGTGAGTTGGTCTTGAGGCTTTTTGTCCTACAGACCAGTGATGGAGCCGCTACAGTTCTGGAGAAGGACTCCATCGTGTACTTATAACATGACGCAGAAAGCATAAATGTGTCCTTAACCACTGACAATGACAGTTCTCGGCTGGATCTTAAGCCTGGGCCCTCTGGCTCCGAACTCCTCCTTTGCCCACACCACTTGCCCTCTGGCATTCTGAGCAAGGGGATAGGCTTCAGGAACAAAGCAAGCGTGTTGTGTTAGGAGTCAAAGCAGATCATCTGGGTGGAGGTCCTGTGATTTGGAGCAAAAGAATGCTGGAGCGTTTAGGATGGTGGACTGGGCAAGAGTGAAGGTTTGAAGTCACCACTGCCAATTCCAGGCAGAGTGGGGTCAGCCATCCTAAAGCTGACATCTCTTAGAGGGATGGTCTGTGGAAGAAATATTCTTAAAGGCATGATGGAAGTATTACGAGTTAGGATCTGCATCTGAAAATGAATGATCAATACAATCAGTGTTCTTCATTGTCTCTTTTATTGGTCAGTGTGGAAAGGATCAGGCTTCCTTTATTTAACTTTTCAATTCCAGTGCCTTTGTTTCATTCCATTGCATTCATCCTGGATGCATTAATGAGGTGGTGAGATATGACCCACAGCTCCCATCTGTTTAATTTTGCTAATTTGCTCCATTTTCAAATGAGCTCCCGCCCTTGCAGGAGCAGCAGCAGAGCATGAACACAGCTGAAAGGAATTTCCGTTTCACCTCTCATGTCACCTCTGGGGCCTTGGATAATTTTCTTATCTTCCTTTTGCCATTTAGGATGCAGCCACATTGTTTGCCATTGAAATACAGTTTTTAAATGTATCCCCTACTGTGTTTCTATGGGAGAACCACCTCATCTGGAAAATAAACCACCATGAATTGAAACAAGAGCTTTTCCAAAGGGCTTTAATTATGGCATTAATTGTGAACTGTAGCACAAACTGGCCCTAGAGCAGCAGAGGACCAGCTGACCGAGCTACTGCAAAGGGAATGGCAGAGCCTCTTAGACATAGGTGGCTGAAAGTGAGAGGGGGTGGGCTCATGGGAAGAAGTAACTATGGGGTATCAGTTCAACAAAGATGTGAAAGTGGTAAAACGATGGAGTTAAAAAATCATATAACACATTCATTTCTGATTTATCAATAGATAAAATGACCATATTTCAAGGTCATAATATGGACCACTGAGAGTCATGGAGAATTTCTTTGGGGGATCTTTCACATTTTTCTACATACAGGTCATGGGAAATGATGAAACAGATTGCTTATATTCCTTTTGGAATTAAGGGAATGTAGTGGAATAGGATAATGGCTGTGGAGATTCTTGTTCTTGAATCGTTAGTTTAGATAGATCCCAGATTGGCAATAGCCAAAATTTATTTCAATTTCATATTTTCTCAGTGGTTGCACGGGTTATAGGTTTGCTTTCTGTAGTCACAGAAATGCCTAGTGGTAACTGCCCTTCCTTATATCTCCACAGGTATTTTAGGAGAGAGAGAGAGAGAGAGACAGAGAGAGAGAGAGAGAGAGAGAGAGAGAGAGAGAGAGAGAGAGAGAGATGCAGAGAGACACACAGAGAGATGCAGAGAGATGCAGAGAGAGAGAGACACACACAGAGACAGACAGACAGATAGACAGACAGACACAGAGAGACAGACAGACAGAAACAGAGAGATACACAGAGACAGACAGGGACAGACAGAGAGACAGACAGACAGAGAGACAGACAGAGAGACAGAGACAGACAGACAGAGACAGACAGAGAGACAGACAGACAGACAGAGAGACAGACAGACAGAAGCAGAGAGATACACAGAGACAGACAGACAGAGACAGACAGGGACAGACAGAGAGACAGACAGAGAGACAGAGACAGACAGACAGAGACAGACAGAGAGACAGACAGACAGACAGAGAGACAGACAGAGAGACAGACAGATAGAGAGAAAGAGAGAGAGAAAGAGAGAGGTTTATTATAGATTCTATTGCTGGGTAGAATAGTGTACTAGAAACAATATTCAGAAGAGTGAGTCAAATTTTAATTTATTGCATATTTAGTAAATAAGAAATTGCTGAGATGCCAAATCTTTTAAGTTCAGACTCCATTTTAGAGAACCTGACCTAAGTTTAAACTCAGGTAAACAAACAGGCTGGTACCTAGCATTAGTTTCCAAGTTTCCTCTCCAACAAAACCGAGTCTCTAGGCTAATCTCCAACAAGACCAGCATTTCTAGGTTAGACCCTCAACAAGACTAGTATCTCCAGATTGTTACCCCAACAGACCTGCACCCCCAGGTTATAAGCCCGTCTCTTGACTAACCAATGCAGAGGAGAGCAGAAATTAAGTTTATGATATGGCACTCAGTACCAGCCAATTATATTAAAGTCCACAGTAGCTCCCAATTAGATGCCTGCACACCTATTAAAACCTTGGCCCGATAGACGTTTAGGGCTCTTCCACCACTAAAAGCATCTTGCATGATGGTGGCGTGTTGGGGTGCCCGAGCTAGCTCAAATAGAATAAACACCCTGATGTGAGTGGCATAAGATTGGCTCCTGTCTGCTTTTTGGGGGACCCCTAACATTTCCCTGGCATTACAGTACTCTGTCATTAAACAGAAGAACATAGAAAATTATAAACAGGGAATCTGATCTTAGAATGCTTAAGTGCTAGAGGAAGACAAAGGTAGAGGTGGAGGCCTGGTTGTATTTACTATAAGCTATTATGAGAAAGATACAGTGTTGTATACATGGTTCCTGGTGTAAAGTGGGGTATAGAAGGAGGCAATAGTTGTTGGAAGAATGAGTAAATGTTGTCAGCATTTGTATAATAAAGCTCATACATGAATAACAAGTCTTGGTACAATCCGTGTATTACACAAATGAAAAACTTGATATCAGATACAGACATTCAAGAATATGATTTTTGTCTTGCTTTGTCTTTAGTTGAAGTTCCAGGTTTCTTTTGATCCTGCCACTCTCTAAACCAGTACCTGGCTTCGTCTGTCCCAGTTCTATAAGCCATGAGAGTTTTACAAGTTCATGAGAACTCCTTTGCATTCCATTTCTCTCAAGGGACCTATTTGAGGCAATGCAGTCAGAACTGCGTTCTCACTGAGTCATGTTCCCTCCATGGTTCAGCTTCGTTGCCTTTGCTCTCTTCACAGGAAGGTCTAGTCCAGTCCCTGTCCACTCGCGGGGCTCCTGGGCTGCAGGCCTCCCTTTGTCTTTTTCTGTCCCTGCACCAGTCAGTCTGTCCCTCTACTAGCAAAAGTTAGGAATGAATTGTACATTGCCACTGGCGCATTCTTTCCCATTCTATCACTTGTATGTCTGATATCAGATAGAAGCTAGGCCAGGTAACAAAGACTTAATTTTAACCCCCGAGGAAGCTGAGATAGGAGGATTATAAATTCAAGGCTTGCCTGAGTTACAAAAGGAATTCAATGCTAGCCTGTGCGTTTTAGTGTGACCTCGTCTCAAAATGAAAAGGTATGAGGGATAGAAATGTAAGCCAGAGTTAGAAAACTTGGCTAGTACACAAGAGGCTCTAGGCTCAATCTCCAGTAAAATACTTGTCCCACACATGCACATACATACACAGACATGTACACATACCCTCCAGCCCCGGCGATACTCTTCCACATACCCCCCACTATACACACACACACATGCACATACACCCACAGGCACACATGCTCATGCCCATACACATGTGTGAGTGTACGTTCACAGACCTCACACACATCCTACACACAACATCCACATATGTACACACAGACATATACACACACCCACAGGCACATGCTTCCATGTGCATACACTCTCATGCATACACACACAAGCACCCCATATACACACAACACCCTCCATATACACATAAATAAACGTACCATACACACAGGACATATAACACTCCCTACATACACATACATACACAAACACACCACATTCACTTGGCAGCCCCCAAACACATACAATAAGTAGACTATGAAATTATTACCAGGATTGTCATTCCTTACTTATTTTATAGAAATGAAGGAGATCCTAATTGTGGTTTTTCACATGAACGTGTATCAAGTTTGACAGATGTTATATTTCTTTAGTGTCACCTGATACTGACAAATAGGACTACTTGAGGACAATGTAGAAAAGGGTCACAAAACACCAGGTAGACAAGAGTTTTATGTTTTCACCATCTTTTCCTTTGTTAGGCAGGCATTGCATACTGGAATATCATTAGTTGATTTTGCATGTCAATTTTGGGGGTGAAGCCTGTATGGAATCTCAGCACCCTAATCTGCAGTGAATAGAAAGACAGGATATCAGGAGAAATGAAAGTACACATGTTTTGTATTTATTTATTTGTTTAGAATGCCATTGTAGCAGTTACCATAGTATTGTCCAGAAACTTTGGGTGTAAATTGGACTTCATTCACTCTGTGGAAGTGCCAGCACAGTTAGGAGGATCCTCATGACCATGTTTATTGTAGTAGCAAGTTTTTGTTTTTTGATAGATTTGTTTCTAAAGGAGTTCTCTGTACTTTGGCTAACCCTTGGTTCTATTCTTACTTCCTTCTAAAATAGACATTAGAAACAACATAAGTCTAGGTTTTTCCTAGACAGTGACTTAGAATTAATGATATTTTGGTGCCCTTAATCAAGAAATTATCATTGTTATTATTGTTGTTATTATTTTTATTTTTATTATTTTAAAGAAGGAATTTTTAAAATTTTATTTATTTTATGTATGTGAGTACACTGTCGCTCTCTTCAGACACACACCAGAAGAGGGCATCAGATCCCATTACAGATGGTTGTAAGCTACCATGTGGTTGCTGGGATTAAACTCAGGACTTCTGGAAGATCAGTCAGTGCTCTTAACCACCGAGCCACTCTCCAGCCCCAAGAAATTACTTTTAAAGATATTTATTTTTATCTAGTATCTACCTATATATGTCCTATGTATGTATGTACGTACATAATACCTATCTATCATCTATCTATCATCTATCTATCTATCTATCTATCCATCTATTATCTATCATCTAATGTGAATGTGTGTGTGAGAGAGAGAGGGGAAGGGAGGGAGAGAGAAAAAGGGAGACAGAGGGGGGGGGGATTATTCATAGAATCCAGAAGAGGGTGGCAAGCCCCTTGGAACTGTAGTTAGAGGTGGTTGTGGCCTGCCAGACATGAATGCTGGAAACCCTCTTCCTCTCTAAGAGCAGTTCATGATCTCTGCTGTCTCTCCAAGCTGTCTCTCCATTCCCTTACCTACTAAGCCATCTCTCCAGCTCCAAGAAATAGCTTTGAAGTGCATCTATGGTGTCAAGAACAAAGCAGAGGGAGCACTATATGAAAAGAAGTGGGAAATGCAGGGGATGAGGGGACTGGAAATCAGTGTCATATACAGATGGAGGTGGCTTCCTGATTCTCTCAGCAGCAGAAAATAGAATTGTTCTCAGGACACATGTTTGGTCTCTCACCATCCATCAAAAATAACAAAGAGCTAGCAGTATGACGACAAAGCAGAGGAAGAGAGCCAACAGGTTGAGTCTGATAGGATGTTGGATATGAGGCTGCATTAAATGTCACCATTGAAGAGGTCTTGCTGTCATTGCGCTTCCTGTCGACTTGGACAGTTTGAGAAATGTCTACCCCCAGATTCATCCCCTTCCCTATTAAATAGCTTCATAGCACAAGTCGGGAACATTAGGTAGGATAGTACCGAGAATATCTCTTACCTCTGTAAGCCAAAACACCACTGTTGGCCAGAGAGTGACTTACTATTCCTCCTTCAATCTCTGCCTGTCAGATACCAGCCTGATAGCAGGTGAACTGTGAGGTGACACTGGTCTAGGAAGCAGGAAGTTTTGGCATCAGCATGCACTGTTTATCTCATTTAAAAAACTGGCAGGCTCATTTGAAAAGATGGAATGCAGACAACTTCCCTGACGCTGTGGACAAAAGATTCCCATGAAGCAGCAATCTGGAGCAGTTTAAGCATAGGTTTTCTGAGGTTCTGGACAAGAGCTGCATCTGCTGACTTATTGTAGGACCCACGAATTAAGACAGCATACCCACAAAAGTGTGACTTGTAACACTGAAGTTCCCTGTCTTCAGTGGTAGCGATGACCTAATGCTCAGTGACTCAGAGGAATGCTGCTGTTGCTTCTGTAAGCCACTACAGTGCAGCCACCACCTCCTCCTCCTGCCCCTCCTCCTCCTGCCCCTCCTCCTCCTGCCCCTCCTC
>NW_022196905.1:173890262-173898838 GCF_008632895.1 Mastomys coucha | reverse complement strand
TTCCTCCTTTGCCTCCTTTTGTTCTTGTCCTCCTCTTTCTCCTTCTCCTCCTCCTCGTCTTCCTCCCCACTCCTCTACCTCATCCTTCCCCTTCTACTGCTCCTCCTCTTTTTCCTCCTCCTTTCCTTCCTTCCTCCTTTCCCTTTTCTCTTTCTTCTACCCCCTTCTCCTTGTCAAATGATTTTGGTACCTTCTGGAAGAAGGTAGGTTTGTGAGGGAAAGTATAGTAATTAAGAAGAAAATACCAACAGTAAAAGGTAATTTAACTGTAACGATGACTCATCTAGTTGGCTTCCTCAGGTAGCGATGTGCTCTGGATTAATTTTTTCTGAGAGCAGACACATCTCTTTAAGTGATTAAGCAGTTTGTCTCCATCAGTCTTAGAATAAAGTTTCTCCAGGGTACATTCCCACTCTGACTCTCATAAGTCAGTAAATAGACTAGACTTATTGGCCTTCAGCGGTTAGGCTCCTTTGGTTGAAAGAAATGGAGATCATGGAAAGTAGAATTGCCCAAGAAACTCTGCTGTATGCATTATTGTTTTAGCAAACATTTGTATTCATGTAGCTAATGTAGGCAGGATTTGTGGGGACAGATTTTGATTTCACTTTTGTGGTTAGCTAGTACTAGAATTACTCCATCACAGGTGACTGACTCACAATTTCCAAGTGGCAGCTTCAGATGTCATAGATTCCCTGTGTTGTGTAAAACTTGTAAGGTTTTCTTCATTCCTGCTAATACTTGTAGGATACAGTCACTTATGGGCCTGTGACTTTCAATTATTTTCTCTCATCACCTACCCGACAAGAGGGAAACCATGCCTTGTGCTGGAAGCCTAGCTAACTATTCACTCTTGAGAAGTCATGGTTGCTGGGGGAGAGTCTACAATCACTAGTTTATTAAACCAGCATGATCCCTAGCAACAATCTGTAAACATTTGTCCTCACACCCGCAGATAAGTGTAGTCTTCACTCCCCATCATGGAAACTTCTTTATGCAACAGATGGTGACTAATACAGAAAACCACAACCAACCAAAATACAGAATCATGACTTATATTTTTTTTTTAACTTTTTTTCCCACTTTTCCTTTTTTTCTCATCCTTTAGTCCCCTATTCCTTCTTTCTCCACCTTCTCCTTTTCCTTCCTTTCTTTTATGATACAAGATCTCATTATATAGAAGTGGGCCTTCAACTACAGGTTTTCCTTTCTCAGTTTTGCAAGCTCTGTAGTTAATTTGACCCGAGAAGGAAACATAATACTTTTCATTTTAATGAACCCTGGCATAGGTTTGTTTATTGATGGTCTCTTAATGTTCTATTGCAGGATCCTTATCTTGACACCTGTCACTTTTTGAAATGTATGTAAGATTGTCTAGGCTTTGTTTATAGGGGATAGCCAATGACAATATAGGATGCCTTGTTTAAATGGATTACTGTTCTGTATTCAGAGTCTATAAACTAAAGATATTCTATTTTAAACCTGGGCACAATTATCTGCAGGTCCTGAAGATGGTAAAACCACCATCCACTGTCCTGCAATGGACTTGTTTCTTCTGCATCCTTCTTAGCATCTGCTTTCAGAGGATAAAGGAGAGTGTTGGTGTTTCCTTTGCATCGTGCCTTCCTGGTTTCAGAGCCTATACCCCAAGACTCCACAGCACACAACTTTATTTTAAATTATATTTTAATATATTTATTATTACAAGTACGCCCATGTTCATACATGTGCACATGCACAAGTTTTCATGTACCTGTGGATGCCATAGGACAGCTTTCAGGAGTCACTTGTGTTCATCTACCATGTAAGCAAGTCCTGGGGATTGAACTCAGGTCATTGGATTTAGAACCAGGCCCTTTCACCTGCTGAACGATCTCACTGGCTCTAGCTTTGCCTGCCACTGTTCTAGAGCTGGATTTCAGACCAGTGGTGCACAATCAGGGATACTTCCATTAAAAGAAAGAAACGTTTCTGCCTTTGAGTTTTCATATGTGAACATACTGGTCGGAGTATGTGTAGGCAGGTGTCAGGCTTTGCTAAAGACTGGCAGACTTGATGTGTTCATCCAACCCTAATGAGTCACCCAGTCTTTGCCTAAATTCTAAATGGTTTTCTTTCCCTTTCAACTCTGTATTGGCTCATTTGAGCTGAGTTGCAGAGCAGTGTCAAGACCCAGTTTCACTGATGCCTCAAGGCTTTATATCCTTGAGCCTAGATGGTAACTCTTGTTTATAAGTAAATGGCATGCATTATTGCATGTGGTAACCCAAATATGCTTTCATGACTAGTGCCACTTTGTACCAACGCTATCATTACTAAAAGCAGTAGTCACACTGCATAATCCCCAAATGTACCTGCTCTTTTTTACAAATTTGCTCGATTCTTCTGTCTCTGAGGAGAACTACTCTTCCTTCATAGAGGCTCCAAATGACTTGTCAACAGTAATTTATTTCCAAATACAGAACTTTTGACACTAAATTTTGTGCCCTTTCTATAGCACCATCTGTCTTCTCCAAAGTTTTAGAGACTGAAGTTTTGTAATTTTAAGGACACAAAGTACAACATATTCTATTTGACTTAGGACTCATCTATGAGCATATGGAATAGAAGAGACCATGATTTAGAAACCATGATTCTCACTATCTAGAACTCCTTGTCTTCTCAGGCTTCCATCTCTGATCAGAATGTGCGGTTCTGGGTGTCATGTTGCTAGTAGGTAAAGCTGTTGAGAGATTTGAGCATGAGGACATCCCTCTGCTCCTAACCGTACTGTGTTCAAACTTTTTTGTACAGTTTTAAGCTACTTGACTGACAAGAGACGCTTGCTTCTTCATAGTAGAAAATACTCATAAGAAAGTTTTTGTGAGATCTGTCACATCTCCAATGTCTTGTTTAGGGTTATTGTTGCTGTGGTGACGCACCATTACAAAAAGCAAGTTGGGGAGGGAAAGGGTTTATTTAACTTATATTTCCGGGTCACAGTTCACCATCAAAGGAAGTCAGGAAAGGAACTCAAAGAGGACCAGGAGGCAGGTGTTGATGCAAAGGCCGTGAAGGAGTACTGTTTACTGGCTTGCTCTCCATGGCTTGCTCAGTCTGCTTTCTTATAGAACCCAAGATCCCCAGCCCAGGGATGGCCCATTCACAATGGGCAGGGCCCTATCCCATTGATCACTAATTGAGAAAATTCCCTACAAGTGGATGTCATAGGTGCATTTCTTCAACTGAGCTTCCTTCCTTGATGATTGTAGTTTGTGTCAAGTTGACACAAATCCAGTCAGTATACTTCATTCTTCTTTTTCTTTTATCCATGTTGACCCAGTCACCAAGGTGTGTTCCTGTCCAGAGCCCTACAGGGTATTCTTATAGGGATCTCTTTGTTCCTCACCTGTAGCTTAGTCCATTTTGTATAGGATAATGGTCCTAGATGTTTGAACCAATTATAGCACCAGCAACTGGTTTGAAATACAAATGAGAGCCCCCAGCAGATCCATTTAATCAGAAATGCTGGGGACTTGGACACAGAACCATCTGCATCTGTACACTTTCCATGATATTTTGATGCATGTTCACATTTAAGAACTGGAGCTGCTCCTAACCACTGAGCCATCACTCCAGTCCATAAGATGTATTTGTTTATTTTTATGTGAGTACACTATAGACTGGATACACACGGAGGGACCCATGGCTCCAGCTGCATATGTAGCAGAAGATGACCTTGTTGGACATCAATGAGAGGGGAGGCCCTTGGTCCTAAGAAGGCTTGATGCCCCAGCATAGGGGAATGCTAGGGCAGTGAGGCTGGAGTGGGTGGGTGGGTGAGACAACACCTCAATAGAAGCAGGGGAGAGGGAGGAATAGAGAGTTTGCAGAGGGGAAATGGGAAGGGTGATAACAATTGAACTGTAAATAAATGAAATAAGCAATAAAAATTAAAAAAAAAAGAACTAGGGCTGCAGTGGTGAGAAGCAAAAATTGTTGGATCAGCAGGCGGGTTTCAAACTGTAACTGTTGCTTAGTAGTTACTACTTGTTGCTCCTTACTTAGCCATGTTATCTTCAGCAAAGATAGTTCAGGGAATTTAAAAATTACACTTCTTTATTTATGTGTGTGTAGGTGTGTGTGTGTGTGTGTGTGCATGTATGCACCATGACTTCTGTGAAGGTCAGAGGACAACGTGCAGGAGATAGTTCTTTCCTTCCACCACATGGGTCCTGGAGATCAAGCTCCATCAGTCAATCTTGGCAGGAAGCCTGGCTACCCGCTGAGCTATCTTGCTACCCACGTTTCTCTTTAAAGATTATTTTTCTGTTCTGATACTTTGCAGAATGGAATAGCAATTCCTTCTGTAGAAAGTTGAGATGGCATGGTTTAAGAGATGTATGACGTGGGTTGGCATCCACGAGAGGAGGCTTTCAAGGGTAAAGGCAGACACCGACGTTTGCAATTACCTGGTCAGTGCTTGGTAACCTTCCATTGCTTATGCCTGGCATTCTGGCATTTCACTAGTCATTTCTAAACCTACATGTCTGCTGTGCTCCACTTTCAATGGTCAAGGGCTGCTCCTTTCTGAAGAGAAATGGCAGGAAGTGGATTTGGAGGAGAGGGGAGGCAGAGAACTGGGAGGAGTAGCGGCAGGGGAAACTGTGCTTGGGATGTATTGTATGAGAGAAGAATCTATTTTGAATAAAAAGACAAAATAAGAAAGAAAATGAGACTAATTTCCACACTGAAATCCCTAGATAAACAACGTTTGAAATTTTGCTTAGGTATTTTGTTTTGTGCAAGCAAGTCAGTTTTCTATCTGGGGCAGAAAATCTCTTTTGATAGGAATTTAATATTTAAAGCTTTTGTTTAATGATATCTGAATGCATGTTGAAATTCCAAATAAGCATTATTTCCTGCCTGGTACGGTGTGAGTCTATGCTTCAAGAGTTCATGTACCGGAAAGGCAAGTCCAAGTCCTAAGTTTAATTAATGATGAAATTCAGAAATGGAGCCTTTGGAAGGTAGTTAGCAATAAATGGGGTTCTGGAGGCATGGGCCCTGTGAGAGGACTTGTGGCTTTAGGACTTGTGGTGGTTAGCTCTCACCACATGGTATATGGTAAGGTGCTCTTCTGGTTAGAAGGCTCTTACTGTATCCTGTCATCTCTAGAATTGAGAGAAATAAATTTTCTACTCTCTTCTCTCCCTTTCCTCATGCCATTTTCTTTCAACTTAAACTTCATTTAAGGCAGGGTCTTACTAAATAGCTCAGGATGGCCTTGAACTCAAGTTCTTAATGTCTCTGCCTCCCAAGTCATGGGCCTATAGGCATGAGTCCCTCATTCGTAGCTAAATTTATTTTCTTTATAAATTACTCAGCAACACAGAATACAGTAAATCACTGTTTCTATTTATTTATCAAGCCCAAATATTTCTATGTTTTATACTTGCCTATGTCTCTATTTACTGAGTATCTACCCATAAATATAGAATTTGTTGACACCAAAACAGAGTCTGCCAGGCTCTATAACTTTCTCAATCACATTTCTTTTCTGAGATTTAGCTTGCTCCAACACTAGTCTACTGTTGATCAGAGATGACATCTGCCTGCATGATACTTCTTAAGGAGCCATGCTGAATTTTAGGTTATTGAGAAATTTTCAACATTCTTATAGAAGCCAGTATTTGGGTATTTTTGTGACTCTATAATTTTGCCTTCAAATTCTTAATTATTCTCAAGTTCATCCTCAGCAGTCTGGGTAGCAATCCAGTCTGACAAGTTTGTTTTTTTTTGCCAGTTAGGCCTGATGCATCCTTTGCATTTATACCTTTCTCAGACTGAAGATATTTGGATTTCTTATTGAAAACAAACAAACAAACAAACAAAAAAACGATTTTGTGTCTAACTACTATGTTTTATATACTGTAGCATTCTGACTTTTTGCATTTTTATGTTGGATTCATCCATGGGTTCATTTTTGTTAGTCCATCTAAATGTTTGGTTGGCTTTCTGACAAAGATAAACATTTTAAAAACCATTTAAAATAAACTAGAAAAGCCTTTTAACCGGTTACATGTTTATTTATATATTTAACAATGTCTGAACTCTTCAAAGTCTTTTATGAATGTCACCTGACCCCACTAGCTCACAGGGCAACATTTTTCCATCTGGGTTATGTTCTTGCCTAGAATAAAGGTCCCATGGTCAGTTGGCACAGGAAAGGCTCCATACTTAGGCATACGCTGTGCCCCTTTTCACCCTAACCCCTGATTCATAAGTCACAGAAGCCTTTGAAAAGTCTCTGAGAGGTCCTGAATAAAGAAACCGATTACTGTGGCTTGACCTATTTTACCCCTGCCCGAACACTTATTAGCATCCCATGAACTGATGCTTCGTAAACGCCGTTGCAACCCCTGAATTTAAGTGCTTCATTTCTCCTGTTTGCTTTGGCCTATATTTTTAGATATATGTTTTACTCTTTACATCCTTACTTTTTTAGTCTAAACCCATTATTTGCATTTTATATTCCCGTATTTATTTTTGACAGGTCTTTTGTGACCTATGTTAAGCATTTTTAGTAACAGTCACTTTGAGCAAAGGCAACTTTGTTTTTTTTTTTTTTTTTTTTTTTTTTTTTTAAGATTTATTTATTATTATAAATGAGTACACAGAAGAGGGTGCCAGATTTCACTATGGGTGGTTGTGAGCCACCATGTGGTTGCTGGGATTTGAACTCAGGACCTTCGGAAGAGCAGTCAGTGCTCCTACCTGCTGAGCCATCTCACCAGCCCCGGCAACTTCGTTAATTAATAATTTTTTCCTATTCTACATATATAGACCTTGTTATTTTGTGTGTGCATTTGTATGTGTGAGTCTGTGATGCACATACATACCCAAACAATCATAAATTACACACACTCACACACAGATGCACATGCACATGCGCATGCACACACACACACACACACACACACACACACACACACACACACACACGTTCAGGGTCCAAGCATGGATGTGGATGCCAGAAGTAGGCTTTGAGTGTTTTCCCCAGGTGTTATTTCCTTTGATTTTTGAGGCAGGGTCTATTATGGCTCAGAGCTTGCCAAGGAAAGTGGGGCTGGTTGGTCAGAAAGCCCCAGAGGTCTCTGTCTGGCAACTTCTCCAAAATTGGAATTATAAGCACATGCTAACCCTCCCATCCCCACTTAAAAACCACACAGGTTCTGGAGATGTAACTCATGTCTTCTAGCTTGCAAGGAAATCTCTTTGATGATGGAGCTGTGTGCCAGTTCCTAGGAACAGTTATTTTAGTGTTTCCTTCTAGTTAGGCATCAATGGGAGAAGAGGCCTTGGTCCTGTGAAGGCTCTATACCCCAGTGTAGGGGAATGCCAGGGCCAGAAAGAGGGAGAGGGTGGGTTGGTGAGCAGGGGGTGGGAGGAGGGAACAGGGTTTTTTTTCAGAGGGGAAACCGGGAAAGGGAATATCATTCAAAATATAAATAAAGAAAATATCTAATTAAAAAAAAAGAATAAGAAAAACTACATTAACAACAAAAAAAGAATTGGTACATTGTTAGTACTCATGGTTATAAGTCTTTTGCAGTTTATACTATTTCTCAAAAGATATACTTAATCTTTCTTGTTTCTGATAGGAAACAAATAACTGAAATTACATATTCATGTGGATGTTCCCTAGTTTATCCTCTAAGACAGCACTTCTCAGTTTGTGGATTGTGACCCCTATGTCAACCCTCTAGCTCCAAGAATTTCACAACAGTTGCAAAATTACAGTTATGAAGTAGCAACAAAATCATTTTATGCTTGAGGTCATCCCAATCTGAGGAACGTGTTAGGGTCCCAGTGTTAGGAAGGCTCAGACCTTCCTAGTGACTCTGCCCTAGGTCATCTGCAGTCTCTACTGCCTCACACTTTCTGACACTGTGCTCAGACCTTCCTAGTGACTCTGCCCTAGGTCATCTGCAGTCTCTACTGCCTCACACTTTCTGACACTGCGCTCAGACCTTCCTAGTGACTCTGCTCTAAGTCATTTGCAGTCTCTTCTACCTCACACTTTCTGACATTGTGCTATTTTTCTTTTTTCTTCTTTGTTCGGAGGCTCTCAATCCCTAATGCCTAGCTGCAAGTCTGTTTTCCTCACCTCCCTCAGATCTTTCAACTGTCATCTTAGTGAGCCTGGTTTGCATTGCTTATAGATTTATTTCTAAGTATCTCAGCATACCCTTGCCTTACTCCACTGCAATGGCTACCTCTGTGTTCTTTAGTTCATTTGTGTATTTTATGCACTGCTTTTGCTTCTTCTTCCTTAACAGAAAGTAACTCCCTTGTGGGCCTGGATTTTTATCTGATATGTCCCCAAACTGTGCTCTAGAAAAGTATGACATATTTCAAATGCTCAATAAATCTTGGTTAAGTTAATAAATGTAGTAGTCTCAGTCAATGTATAGAATTCATTTTATAAACTTTAAACTTCACTTATAATACAGGATCAGCTAACTGTAAGAAAATAGAAACATAAACATTAAAACTGAAACATTAAAAGTATTTTGCCTTTCTTTCTTTTCTTT
>NW_022196905.1:173858453-173890252 GCF_008632895.1 Mastomys coucha | reverse complement strand
TGGCTTTGAACTTGGTACCTTCTTGCCCTACCTTCTTGATTACTGGGATTATGTGCATACATGGCTATTTCTAAATCAAAAGATTATGCTTTAAAATCAGCTAGAAGCAAACATATTCTTTATCTCTACTAAGACAGAAATTGTATATATAATTTATAAAAAAGGCTTTAATAAGAAAATAACAGTAAAGAAAGATGCATAGTTCTTAGCCTTCTTAGGGGAGAAACAAGAACTCATCTTTACAGAAATTTTGTCTCTGAACTAATGGAAAAACTACAGGCAGAATATTATAAGGAATAAAGAGGGAATTATACATGCCACTAACAAGATCAATATGTAAAGTCATTTTCATGTCAGCACATTTGTATAAATATTAGAAATTAATAACATTCTGTTTATATAATAGTGTGGTGAACATAAGATACCTGGAGGCAACTTTAAATGTAATTATCTCCATGGACATAAAGAAAAGTGAGATACTTAGAGAAATCTAGATGAATGGAAACTAAATCACGTATGTACAGAAAATCTCAATCTCTAAGAGATCTGATTCTTATAAATTATTTTATACATTTATTTATGTGACTATGTATAGGTATGAGCGTACTGCTACAGGTGCTCATGGAGGGCAGAGAGGGTGTCAGATCCCCTGGAGCTGGAGTTATAGGTGGTTGGGAGCCAACTGATCTGAGTGCTGTGAACCAAAGTCTAGCCCTTTGTAGGAGCAACATGGATTTTTATGGCTGAGACATCTCTCTGGCTCCTCTTACTACTTCTAGAAATCCTAGCAAACTAAATTAAAGATCTTTATAGCCCTTTTCCACTGCTCCTGTGAACCATGCAGGTATATTCTTAACAACAAATGTAAAAATGAATAAGAAGTCTATTAATAGATATTGACACAGTATTATATATTATATTAATTATAGTGTCAATTAAGACATTATGTTACTAGATACTTAAGATAATATGTAGAATTAGAAAGAGAAATTATAGAGCTCAAGAGTATATGCTTATGGAAATTATCTTTATGAAGAGTTAACTCTGGCTATAGGTAAAAAACAAGAAAGATTTTTTTCAATAAATCTTATATATGGTAGTCATTGGTTATCTATGTGGAAAATGATCATATCTCACATTATGTGTTAAAAAAGGAAACCAGCTCAGGTTACAAGGCAATCTATAGGCTTGTTAGAAGGAAGTCCAAACACAAGTTCTTACCTTGGGTAAGGAGAAGTTTATATGAGAAAACTTTGAGTTACATATAAAGAGTTCATTTCATTATATACTACTACTGTACTCAGCAATATCTATATGAAGAATCACTGTGAAAATAATAGTAGACAATAAGATCCATGTTAGAAAGACAATTAGCCCAAACATAGTGTTCAAAGATTTGAAGCCATATCTTACAAAGGAGAAGACAGAAATAACAGCAATGGTGAGAAGATGCACAATCACATTAGTAATTAAAGGATCACAATTTAACCCACTCTGGTAGGTAGCATCTCTTAGCCAGCATCTTTGAAAAGTTTACGTTGTTGTGTCCAGCTGTGCAGGTGTGGGGAGAAGGCATACTCATGCAGTTCTGGAGAGAAAGTAACGTGTCTGAAAACATACAAGCTGGAAAACACTTTGGCTTTTGTCCCCACAAGTTAAATACATGCCCTGATCTCACTCCCAGGTACATCCACTGACATTTTATAAGTATATTCTGTGCAGCATCATTTTAGGATCATATAGAACACTTCACCACTCAGAGATCAGTGTGGTCTGTTCAGTCATCCCTCTCTGCTCTTGGCCTGTCAGTGTTGCCTCCTGCAGAATGTTGGCATCATACAGAATGCAGTAGCCCTTTGGCAAGTAGATTTCTCTTCATCCACTGTTCGCACCTACAATGGATGAAGATTTGATTGTTTTACTTCTTCACAGGTATTTGGTAATATAGGTGTTGTGATTCTAGCCATTCTAATAGGTAGAATAATTGTAAATTAGGGAGAGATGAAGCAAATGTTAGAAATTTCCATTAGTACAATGTTTTAAAAATTGAAACTTATGCACATAGACAAGTGGCCGAAATATTTAGATGCACACTTTGGTTAATATGTTGGCTAAGATTTTGTACTACAACTAGTTAAGATGCCAGAGTTGGTCACATAAGCCTGTAGTAACAACTACTTGGGGGGGTGTTCTAAGATAAAGGGCTGTATGGCCTATAGAAATTCAAGGCCCAGGCAGATTAGTGAGTGATACCTTGGGTCAAAATGAAGAGTAAAAAGGATAGGACAAAGTTCAGTATAGAATACTTGTCAACAAGGTACAACCAGAGAAGAAATTTGGCTGAAGGTACACAGAACCTCTATTTCATCAATTTCCTGCATGATTAAAATTTTTTTCAGAATGAGAATGAAAATAAAAATCTATGAGTGTTGTTTTCTCATAGATGAAATAGTATCCTGCTATAAAATCAATGAACCATTGATAAAAACTATGGGGCTACAAAACATCATCTCAAAAACATCTTAGAAACACCACAGGGAGTGAGGAGAGGATACTGCATTAAAAATAAAACAAACAAACAAAATAGATACAGTTGAATGGAGAGATGGCTCAGTGGTTAAGAGCACTTACTACTCTTGCAAATGACTGGGTTCAATTCCCAACACTCACATCACAGCTTACAACCATCCCTAACTCCAGTTTCAGAGGACCAGGCACCCTCTTTTGATATCAGAACGCCAACCATGCACCTGGTGCATAGACATACATGCAGACAAAACACTCATGTATACACTATCTTCCACAGACATGTTCATAGACCCATCAGTCCCAACAAGCCCTCAGCAAGACACTAGTCCATAGTGATTCTAGATTTTGCCAACAATGCAATTAAAACTAATCATTATTTCCTTTTAGTTCTCCTCTGTGTGAAAACTCAACAATAAGGTATTATTGTTTTTGAGGCAGAGGAGCAACCCTCATCGCACACCCCGTTCTGTTGCTGGCCAGATTTTACCTTTCTGTCTCCATGAATCATCCAGTGTTTAACACAGTGTTTAACATCAGATGTCTCTGATGTCCATAGACCATGGAGAAGCATGGTTAGGACTAACCTTATTGCCTTTGACCTCAGTACACTGGTAATGAATCTATTCTTCCTGTGTTGGTGTGTAATTACAAATATGTAAGATATCTCTAGGTGACATAAATAAGAATCTTTTAAGAAGAGGTTACTAAGAGTATTTATTGCTCTTGCAGAGGGCCCATATTCAATCTCAGCACTCATGTGGTGGTCCAAAGCAATCCATAACTCCAGTTTCAAGGCATCTGACACTCTTTTCTAATCTCTATAGTCATGAGGCTTGCATGTGATACAGATACTGACATGGCTAAACACTCATATATATGAAATAAATACATCCAAAAGTACTGTTATATATTATAGTTATATATTACATCCAAAAGTACCTATATATATATTTTTAATTTTCTTAGAAAAATATAGTAAACCATTATTGTTTCATATATGGCTAAGTTTAAGACAAAAGAAAAAAGGAATCATTTTGATCTTATAATAAATTTAAAATTGTAAGTCAAACTCCCAGGGTGATAGAAGAATATCTAAGATTCAGGAAGTCATTTCTCATATACCAAAACCTTGGTAACTCTGAACTGGATAAATCTCCAAATGGTGCTCTCTTCTAAAATGATGACTTATTTTGTTTTTAGTATCAATTTATCTCCTTAGTTTTACTTTTAAAAATTCGAGCTAACATTAATAAATTTATGTTTGTTTTGGTAAGGGAAGCTATCTATTGGTATGCCTTTGTAGTCAGGGGTATCTATTGGAGGCTTAAATCTAACCATGGCTAATAGATAGACTGATCATTCTTACCCAATTCATCAATTTTTCTTTTGTTTTTGTTTTTGTTTTCTTTTTTCAAGACAGGGTTTTCTATATAGCCCTGGCTGTCCTGGAACTCACTCTGTAGACCAGGCTGGCCTTCAGAAATCCTCCTGCCTCTGCCTCCCATGTGCTGGGATTAAAGGCCTACGTCCCCACCGCTCGGCCACCAATTCATCAAAATTAAATGCATTAAGGAAGAATCTGTCTTGAAACAGTATTTAATTTTAGAGCGCCTTCTGCCCTTTACTATGTGTATTTTTAGTGTGATAGGCAGATGTCGTACATGAAAATACTATGACAATTGGGCACAGCAACAAACATTTTGGTAAGCAAGTATTTATAAAATGTTATAAAATGTCGCATAATACAAGTAGTCAGAAATAGTTGGCATTCTTAAGTGGCATTTGAATAGATTTATTGAGATATGATTCATTTATCCTACAGCCCACTGGCTTGGAGTGTGGAATTTGGTGGTTCTCTGTAATTTAGAGTTGGGTAGTCATCAGTCATCACCATGAGTAATTTTTCAACATCTTTGTTCTCTCAAAATAAAAAAAAAACCCTGATATCCATTATCAGTTGTTCCCATCTTCCCCAACCCCCATCTACCTCAAATTCTAGGTTATCAATTATTTATTATTTAGCTTAATGGATTTACATCCTCTAAACGTTGCACATAGCCTTTGTGACTGGTTCCTTGACTTTACATGTTCCCAAGGTTCAGTCATTTTACAGCATGTATCATGTTATTTCTTTTCATTGTGTCATTGCATTGTAGAAATATGTTTGTTTACTAATTTTTCAGTTGATAAACATTTAAACTTTTCCAGATTTTTATTGTAATTTCATATAAATAATGGGATTGTGACTATTCATGTATAAATTTTACCTTATCTGAGTACTTTTTCTTTTGCTGTGATAAACCACCATGACCAAGGCAATTTATAAACAAAAGTATTTAATTTGGGGGCTTACAGTTGTAGAGTGTGAGTCTATGACCATCATGGTGGGGAGCATGGCAGTCGGTGGTAGGCAGGCATGGCACTGGGGCCGTCACTGAGGACTTACATCTCTATCCACAAGCACAGGCAGAGTGATAACTAAAGTGATGTGGGCTTTTGCAACCTCGAAGCTCACCCCCAGTAGCATACCTTCTCCCAAGAGGCCATACCTTCTAATTCTTCTGAAACATCTCCACCAACTGGGGCCAAAGCATTCCAGTATATGAAACTTTGGGGACCATTCAAACCGCCACACCTGAATTAACTAACTAACTTTCTTTCTCTCTCTCTCCTCCCTTTCTTTCTTTCTTTCTTTCTTTCTTTCTTTCTTTCTTTCTTTCTCTCTCTCTTTCTTTCTCTCTCTTTCTTCCTTTCTTCCTTTCTTTCTCCCTTCCTTCCTTTCTTTCTTTCTTTCTTTCTTTCTTTCTTTCTTTCTTTCTTTCTTTCTTTCTCTCTCTTTCCTTCCTTCTTTCTTTCTTTCTTTCTCTCTCTCTTTCTTTCTTCCCAAGTTTTACTTCTGGGAGTAGAATTCCTGGTAACTGACTGCCTAAAAAATGCACTCTGAATGTAAAATTATAATTTTTAACACTAATTCAATTTCTATTAATTATTAATAAAATATCAATTTTGTTTGTCAATAGTTTTATGTAAAATATTTTCCAAAAGTTATTCTTGGCCCAAATCATTAAAATACATTTTGAACACAACTGCTTACAAGTGCTATTCTACATCACAATTTATCATCATTTCTCAAAATTGTCAGAGCCTTCTATGACATATTTTGTTCTTGGAGCATTTTATTATTGCCTGTGCCATTTAAAATTTAGAGAAAAGATGGTATGGTATCTATTTCCTGACCTGATGCAATTCATATTTTTGTGGATTTGTGTGTTGGTTTTTATAAATAAATAATATGTTGTTAAGAAAGTGATGGCAGTTTTCTTATTCTTTCAAGACTGCCATTTCAACAATAATAGAAGTATATTTCTGGAATAAAAACAATATTTGTGTATCTGTATCTGATAGTCTATTTTCTTTGTTTTCCTATTTATTACTAATGTTTTTTAAATCTTTAGTAAGAGATTCTCTAAAGGACTTTTATGTTCAGTAAATTATAATTGGACTCTGACTTACTGTTTCTTAGAGACTTCTGTGCTAGGTTGAGTGTCTTCAGATTTTTTTCAGGACAGGTCTTTAGGATGTTTCCTTTTGCATTTATATCTGCAGTTATATTTTAGTGCTCTGTGGTCAGAACAGAATGTTTTTGAATAAAGAGAGCCAATTGAATATGGCAAATAGTTTCTGAGATGGTGTGGTGATTTGAATATGCTTGTCCAAGGAAGTGGTACTATTAGGAGCTGTGAGCTTGTTAGAGTATGTATGGCCTTGGGGGAAGCTTGTCACTGTGAGGGTGGGCTTTGAGACCCTCCTCCTAGAAGCCTTCTCCTGTTTTCCTTCAGAACAAGATGTAGAACTCTCAGCTCCCCCAGCGTCATGCCTGCTCCCACCTTGGTGGTAATGGACTAAACCTCTGGACCTGTAAGCCAGCCCCAATTAAATGCCATCCTTTATAAGACTTGATTTGGTCATGATGTCTCTTCACAGCTATGAAACCCTAACTAAGACAGATGGAGAGACATGAAACTGAAGAGAAGCAATGCTTCTCAGGGAAGAGAAAGCAAAAAGAATGCATTTGACTTGAATGGATTTGATTTGTTTATTGACCAGGAAGGTAACCCTTTCATTGCCGCATCGTAGAAACACAGAAACATACTTAGACAACATGAGCTACTCAGTACCCTTTTTTAACTAAATGAGTTACATCCTACATCTCCAGGTAGAGAAACTTGTGTGATTGCAAAGAATCAAGTGACCCACTCCCCTATATCTGTGGTAGAGAGGATGTGTCTATACAGCAGAGCAATGATACCACCTGGGAAGTGGACTCCAGGGGAGAGCTTATCGGGTATAATAAAAGCTAGTGTGCTTAAAGAAAAATGGGAGAGAAGCTAGAGGTTCAGGGTTGGATGGAGGGACCAGGGAAAGCATTCGTTTGGATAATCACAGTGAAATCTTGAGAGCTCAAGTGGTTTATCAGGAAGAAAGTTTTATGTGTCACTACCTTCTTGTATCAATGGCAAGACCCCCCTTTGATGCTCCAGCATTTTGTGCACCTCAGAACTTTCATCTCCTATAGGCTTCCTTCCTAGGACTTTGACAACCCTCCCAATGGCTGGACCAAGAAGTTGTCCCTTAAGTCTCTGCTTGAGTGGCATTTCTCCTTATGCCAACCATACCACATTTGTTATTTGTTATTGTTATGTGGCACATATGCCACATTTGTTACAATCCCTTCAACCTCGACAAAAGCTTTCTAAAATATCTTTTGCTTTTAAAAGTAGTATATCTCTTTGCTTATAAAATTAGACTTAAGTGTAAATTTGGTGTAGCAATGGTTAAATCTGTTGTTGGGCAGCTTTGAAAACAGAATGTGTATTATGATTTGAATGTATCACCCCTCTTCATGTCATTAGGGGAAATCCTGGCTTCCAGGTGATGGTATGAAGAAGTGGGGGATCTTGGAAGGCATTTGAGGCATGAACATGAAGCTTCCACAGATGGGATTAATATTAATGCCTTTATAGAAGAGGCTTGGGGGAGTTTGCATCCTCCATCATACAAAAAATTTTTGAAAGAAGTGTCTCTGAGGAGGTTATTCCTCATAGACTCTTTTGACAGCCTGACCTTGGGCATCTTGGCCTGAAGAACTGTGGGAATGAAGTTTGCCTGTTCATAAGCCATCTGGTTGATGGCATTTTTGGTCTAGCATCCCTAATGGACTAAGCCAAAGTGACCTTAAAATAATGCAGTAATGTATATACTGAAGATGAGTTACATGTGACATATCTGAGGCTAGGCATGCCAGGTTGCAGGGCACTATGTTTTGGCTATACTTTTATTTGTTCAGAACTATACAACATCCCAGCAACCACTTACAGAAGTTTTAACATTCTAGATTGGATGGGGGTAAGTCAGAAGGTAAGAGTTTGGTGATTTTTTTTTTCCTTTTTTTTAAAGTTTGGTTTGCAATAGAGTTAAACTGGTATAGTTATGTGCTCATTTAGTGTGCTAGCCCTATTATGTTTTGGTGTAAAAATGTCACCATACATCTGGCTTAAAACAACAGGAACTTGTTACCGGAGGTTTTGTTTATTTGTTAAATGGAATTTACCGTTCTGGGGAGTCAGAAGTCTGGAAATGATTCTTGGTATGCTAAAATAAAGGTGCCAGCTCCTTTTAGGACCTTTAAAGGAAGAAACATTGTCTAGCGTTTAGAGGATAAACAGGCCAATTTATTGTTCTTCATTTTCTATAGCATTTTAAGGTAAGAATTTATTTTATATTATGTGTGTGAGGGTTTTACCTGCATGCAGGCATGCATAGTACATATCTATCTAGTGCCAGTCTCCACAGGCCAGAAGGCAGCACCCAACCACTTGGAACTGGATTATGTCCTAGATGGTTATGAACTGCTACGTGGGAACTAAGAAGCAAACCATAGTTCTCTGTAAGAACAGCAAGTGCCTTTAATATCTAGCCGTCTCTTTATCTCCTTTAGCAGTATTTTAAATTTGCCTCAAAAAGAATTCAGAAAGTCAGAAGAACCCTGCTAGAGAAAAAAAAAATTATTAGTAGTTTTTATGGTGTATCTTCTTATCTGGCTTTTCCTTCCCTTATGTACCTTCTAATGGACAGATGATCATTATGTTTCTAGTTTATCTCCAATGTCTTTTGGAGATTCTTAGGGTATTTTTAAACTTCATTTTTCTAGTGCATTCACCAATATGTATTGAGTACTGATCGTGTACCTGGTTTTCTGGAACAGAACGTTTGCAATACATTAAAGACAACTAAGTAATAAACAAACAAACAATTGTATTTTTCATTTTTTTTATTTTTTATTTATTTATTTATTTATTTATTTATTTATTTATTTATTTAGAGACATGGTTTCTCTGTGTAGCCCTGGATGTCCTGGAAGTCACTCTGTAGACCAGGCTGGCCTCGAACTCAGAAATATTTTTCAGTTTTTAAGTTGGGAAAGAGAGAGCATATATATGGCATTTTGTGACTAGAAAAATATGGATCAAATAAAGAAGGTTTGAGTGGCAGGGATAAGCAATGTCTGTGATATTAAAAGCTTTGCCAGCAAGGGCTCGTTAAGAAAGTGATAGTTGAGTACAGACTTGAAGGAATTAAAGAGTTAGTCACGGATGTCAGGGAAGGGTTTTTGTAGGAGGATATGTCTTAGTAAAGACTTGAAGAACCTTTAAGAGTCACTTGAGTAACTGGAGAAACTGTGTGGAGGTGGAAGGAACATCTGTCACAAAGTTCCCGAGGCCTTAGAATTCTAATTCTTCCAAGGAAGGACAGGGGAGTGTGTAACTATGCCTTTGGCTACAATGATGACTTTAGAGTCAAGAAAGGACTGTTGGGGTTAGAACAGGAAGACCACGCCATGGAAGTGATGCAAGAGACAGAACGTGGCTCAGAGACAGGAGGTAGCCCTGGGAGTTGCATGAACTCTTCTGGTATCATGGGAGCTGTCCTTGGAAGTTAGAGCCCGGGAAGTTTTCTGATAGCCTGGTTGTTGGGTGTGATAGAACTATCAACTGTGTTTAAGTTGGTAGTGGTAAACATAAAGGTGAAGTTAACAGAGACAGAGAAGGCTGTGGGAAAAGCAGCCTTGGTAGAGAGGATCTGGAGTTAGTGTTGAGTGTAGTGAAAGAAGGGACCCTGTACATCTTCTTGTGGCAGTGATGAGCAGGCAATTTAACCTATGAACCCAGAGTTAGGAGCTATCTGCAATATATATGACTATGGGATCTACCAACTTTTTTTTATTAGATATTTTCTTTATTTACATTTCAAATGTTCTCCCCTGTCTTGGTTTCCCTTCTGAAAAAACCCTTAATCCCTCCCCTTTCCCCTGCTCACCAACCCACCCCCTCCTGCTTTCTGGCCCTGACATTCCCCTACACTGGGGCATAGAACCTTCATAGGGCCAGGGGCCTCTCCTGCCCCTGATGAACTGACTAGGGCATCCTCTGCTATACATATGCTGCTGGAACCACTAGTCCTACCATAAATACTCTTTGGTTGGTGGTTTAGTCCCTGGGACCAACTTATAATGGATGCTAACCAAGCCAAGATATGATTATGAAGCCACCACATGAGGATATATAGCCTGCTTGAGAATGAGGGGAAGGGTGGGTTCTGGAGTTTGTCCTGTGCTTGAAATAAGAGCAAGATATGAAATCAGCAAAGATATTGAGGAAGAATCCTAGAGCTCTGTACACTGTTTAACAGAGTAGGTGAGAGATGTTTATTTAGTGGACGAATGCACAAAGATGGCAGAAATTAGCATAAGAAAATGGTGAATTCCTTTTTTTAAAATAACAAATTAAAAAGATAAAAGGATCAATTGTTATCTATCTTATCAGCAAATGGGTTGGAGCAAGTCACAGAATTAAAGTAAAAATCGGTCCACTTTTCTGTTCTATAAATGTGTATAAGGAAATTAATGTGAAACATTCATTTCAGTGTGTTAAAGTGGATTTTCTCATTAATTTTCATAGTACTTATTATGCTGGTGTGGTTAGTTCTTTGCTCACATGCAAGATAACATAGAGAGAAATAGAATCTTTTGGCTTGATTATTTCTATTGTTTGCAAATTGGAATACACTTTAGAGGAGACAAACGAAGGAGCTTTCATTTTAGAAATTGGTCCGTAAATGTAATCTACATTCTTCATAAGGAATTAGAGAATATTGTCTAGAATCAACCTGGGAGAACTAATAGAAGGTTCTCCATCAAGTGAATTTGCTTCATATGGCTCATCATTTCTAATAGAACCATAATGCCTACCAGCACAATGGTATGTATTAAAAACTCACTTGAAAGATTTACTTGGTATGAAAATGTTGGACATCTTTGAGGATTTTATGTTCTAGGGTAAAAAGTAAAAACGTTTATGTAGATGAATGAATATATGTTAGTTGAGCAAACACAGTGATAGAATTGTGGTCCTGTTTGAACTAGATCTTCCTTTTTCTTTCGAGAACAAGATTTATTAAGCAGACTGAGAAAGTAGCAATGACAGTTAGCTCGAATTCTGACAGATTGGAAGACAAATGGAAAAGGCTGATCACGGACCCGGCTGCCCTCCCTGTCTCCTGGATGGAGACTCTGGAAGGACAGCCACTGTACTTCAATAGCCAGCCGCAAGTACTCTTTTGGAAACAAATTAAATGGCGGTGGTATTGAGCCTGACCTGTTTATGTCTCAGTGTGAGAAGGGAGTTAAATCTTCTCAGGACTGAAGAGCCTTAGGCTGAGGCCAGAGGGAAATGTTTCAGAAGGGTAGAAACTAAACTGGCAAGGGCACTTTAACAAGCTGGCCTTAAACCAGAAAGCCCAGATTTCAACGAGAATTTTAACACTGTTTGAGGATATAATCTAGATTGGACTATTACCCAAGACCTATTAAATATCAACCTGGGGAAAGTTGTACGAAACCTCATGCTTCTGCGTGGTGGTGTGCTGTGTGGGGGCCTCCAGGAAGGCCTCAGCTGATCTCTAGGTCAGTCTGAGGTGTCTGCCATGGCTACATCATGCTACAGCTTCCTCCTTGTGCTGCTCTTACTTCAGCTTCAGTTGTCAAACCTTCTATCTCTGCTGAATAATTTCAAATTCCTTGTAAAATAGTTTTCCATCTCCCTCAGTGAGTTGTTGGGGTGGGGGACCCTTCATACCTAAAATATAAATATTGTAATCTTTGGGCCTGTCTGGAAATGGTAAGTAGGGAATCTCTTTAGAGTAGAATCTGCTCCAACATTAATTTGAGAAATCTCCATGCAGGGAATTAAAATTTACATTTCCAATTAAAGCAGAGAAGAACTGTTTACCACAGAGATCCAGAAGTTGGTGCGGTTCTTTATCATGCTATGTGGTAGTTATGGACCCTCATTTTACATTTATTTCTCTGAAATGCAGTTAAAAAAAAAAAGAATACCTCATACCAGAACATCCCCCACAAAACGAGGCATATGCTGTCTCTGAGACTCGCAATATGCTTTTCTGACACCATGTTTGCTCATAAACATGTTTATTGTAGGTGCTGTCTGAGGCAAGGCTGCTCTCCTAGGGAAATCTTCATTGGAACATCTTCGCCTCTGGCTCTTCTGCTGGAAATGAGTTCTGCTCAGGAGCATTTTGTACCTTAGCTATCGATTTCACAGTTGGGGGCTGATGTGTACCTTGATGACCCATCAGACGGGTGAGGTAGAAGGGAAGGGAATAGAAATTCTGTGTCCGTATGGCCACCTCCTTTGTAAATCTGCATGTCTCTTAAGGTCATTGTACATCTCAGAATGGCAACCGAGGTTCTGTGTAACATGATCCTACCTCATGGCTCTGTCACCGAAAGGTTGATGAGTTTGGTAGCCACACCTTTGTGAGTCTAGAGAAGTCTATGCTGTTCCTCTGACGTCTCAGGATGCTGCTCTCACAGCTACTGAGTCCCAGTGATAGATTCTTTCTTCTAGGAGCAGGAGCTCCTACAGGGAAAGGGAGAGGCAGGCGTTAGCGAGGGCAGTATAGAAGAGCTGCTGAAGTTTGTAAGGAAGGCCTGTGAAGAGGCAGGCATTCTGTAGGCATGACTGCTATCTTACACAGCTGGTGTTGTGTTCTAGAAACATCCTTGTGAGTGCCTGGAAATAATGTCCTAAAGCCAGCAGAGACTGCAACATTTGTTTGTGATCTAACACGGGTCCCTTTCCCTAATGGCTAGGCTAGGAGAGATGCTGGCCACCACTCTCCTAAAATTCTCCTAAATTGAAACAGTCTAAATGATTTCTTTTTAGAGGGGTGGGGTGGGATGGGGGATGATTGCTTCCATGTTTCTAATAGAACTCTTGATTGTCTCTTTGGTTTCTTAATTGGAAAAACATTATGGAAATTAAAGTTGAAGAAATTACTTGAGAGAATTTCTTAAAAATAACTAAGAAATGCTGAGGGCCAGAGACGGTCTTCCCCAGGGAAGGGCACTCCAATTGGTTATCCAATACCCAATGGCTGGCCCTGGAAATGTATGCTAGTAACTTTATAAACACTGAATGGGCTGTATTTAGGTACATGCATGTATATTACATATATGCATATAATCAAAATAAAAAAAATAGGCCATGAATTTGAAAAAGAATTTGGGGAAAGGACAGGGAAAAAAAAAGAAATGTAATTATATTATAATCTCAAGAATAAAAATAACCTAAATTTGATGGTATCTATACATATTAGAGCATGAAGTTTTTTTATTTTTATTTATATGAATACACTGTAGCTGTCTTTAGACACCCACCAAAAGAGGGTGTTAGATATCATTACAGATGGTTGTGAGCCACTATGTGGTTGCTGGGATTTGAACTCAGGACCTTCGGAGGAACAGTCAGTGCTCTTAACCACTGATCCATCTCTCCAGCCCTGAAGTTTTCTTACAAATGAAATGTTCTATTTAAAAATTTAAATGTTTTGTTTTCTTTCGAGATATGGTAGTAGAAAGAATATTCTATAGTTTTAAGGTATTCGTTTAAAACTAGTAGCCAATAAGTATATATAATAATCATTTGCCAATGATGATAACATGATGATCTGATTTTAAAGTTGTATGAGGCCAATTGCCTTATTTTACAGAGTGGCTAACTAGGTGTTCAATTTCCTTAATTTTCAGTTTTAAAAAGATTTCTTGTTTCACAACTGTATTTTAGAGATTAAAAGAAAAGTGTATCCTTCCAAATATATTACTTTCTTACATGCTTATTATGTGCTAAGTCAAATACTGGTTCAGAAGGTGCATTGGTATATAGAGAAAAGAAAACTGGGTGTCTTTGAGCTATGTAGACTAAAGGGAAGGGAATTTACCTGGTGATGGCAAACGTGATGGGACGTAAAAGTGCTTGCTGTAACAGTGTCAGGCTGGGGGAGCAAGAGAAATAGAATACATGCAACAGTGTCAGGCTGGAGGAGGAAGAGAAGTAGAATACATCCATTATCTCATTGAATTATGAGAGTGCTCCTGTAAATCAGGCTAATTTTGTTCTGCTTACAATGGAGAAACAAGTGTTCCTGTAGTTCTAAGATCAAAGAAGGCTTAAATAAATCAGTGGGAAAACTTAAGTGAAGATGAGTCATACAGCTTTCCCAAGGGTCAGTCAGCAAGGCAGGGTCAGAGCTGGAGCATAAACTCTTCTTGCCTCTAGCCTAGGATCCTCAGAGTATCCAGATGCGTGCATGTGTGGTAAGTAAGGATGGTACACAGACCTACGGATTCCATGCATAGTAATATGACAACCATTTTACACAACACAGATAATAACAGTAGATTTAGGGCTCTATGAAAGCATTTTTGATATTAGTATTTATGGGAATACTCTTTTGCAAATAGATTTACAGTAATTTGTTGATTTAGTTTATTGATTGATAGGATCCACTTCTTTGGTATGATGTTGTCTTGAGGAAGCTATTGGCTCTGAGGCAAACTCAAGCCAGGATCAAGGTCATTTGTGCAAAATTCAGAGTGCTCTGAAATAGAAGGTGCATGTGTCTTCTCATGTAATGGGTGGGTTGTGTGGAAGAGTTTCTTCTAAAAATTGAATTAGTGGAGACCTATGATCCTGTAACTGCATTTGAAATCCTTTTTCTTGCAAGTCTTTGGTGATTTTAATTTCTTCCTTGAAGAAAGCATCTGTTGTAAGTATTTGTAGTCTATTTGTCTGTGGGTTCTACTTCTTAATTAGTGAAGATATAAAAACTCACAGGATTTTGGGAAGACTCTGGTTCTAGTTATGCAAATGAACATATCTGATTCTCCTAAGTACCCTATAATCAAACAGTGGTTTGTTTATATCCTAAACTCTCTAAACTAACTTCAACATGTACACACACAAACACACATACACACACACACATAAACACACATACAGACACACAAACATACATATAGACACACACACAAAGACACACACATACAGGCATACACATAAGTACACACGCGCGCGCGCGCACACACACACACACACACACACACACACACACACACACTCATGCTCATAAAATGTGCTCTCTTTTGCTTGCAAGAAAAGCTGAGTCTTTAATCCAGAAGATTAAAGTTTCAGAGCAATGCAGTAGAGTTGTCAGACTTGTGCTGGGCAAGCAGTCATTTCACCAGAGAAAGGAGACACTGCCCAAAATGAGACATATAAATTGGCACTGTCCTTTGGACAAGACAAGTCCACCTTTATTTAAAGGCCTCAGTTATTGGAAGGTATACTGTGGTTGTGTTTCTCCTCCTAGCTTCTCTGAAGCAGTCTTTCTTTCCAAAACACTTAAAAGATGTGTTTCGTTCCTGCCCTTGCAGCTGTGCTGCAAGCCCATGCTGACACACACAGTTTCTCCCAGACAAGGACCGATTGTGATTTATGAGCATTTTCAGGGTGGTAGTGATGTGTGGATAGGGTACATTTTTATCCAGCAAGGCCACGTCGTTTTACTTGGCAATAAAATCATGTTACTAATCAGTATCAGGGTTGAGAAGAGAATCATCCACTGCGATTTTATTTTGCATGCAGAACCCTTTGACTAACTTTCTGTGGTATTGACCAACTATTTGTCTGCAAAACTACCATAACAACCATTTAGCTCTTCGTTAGGCCTGAAGGGAGAGATTTTTTGAAAAGCCCACTGAATAGAGTTAGAAACCTCAAATATAGGATACGAATATGGTTCTTGTTTGTTGTAGCTGAATAAAAATTGTAAGTGACGTTGCCATTTAAGACAATAGCCTGGCAGTTCATCTAACTGTTAAACACAGTTACTATGTGGTCTCAAAAGTGTTACGAAGCAATCAATCTTGCTTTCCAGAAGTCTGTTGCTTAGTAAGCATTAAAACAGCTAAAGACAAAAGAAAGATCTGGAACGTTTGCTTACCTTTAATAGGCATGTGAACACCCCATTTTCTCCAGAAATCCTGCCATATCTTGATTATATTACAAGGCAGCTCTGGGTTTGCTTTGAATGTAGACATAGTAGATTCCCCGAAGGTGCAAATTCTTGCCATGCCCCACAATCTTTGAGAAAATTGACTGAGATGTGGAAGAAACAGTGTTCTTATTGACTAGGGCATCTTAGCTTCTGCCATTGTGACTACTGTGGTCTAGCCTGTAGCATAGGAATGCTAAGTTATTCAATATTGTTGGTAATATTAACTTCTACTGTTACTGTATCTGGCAGCTCTTCATTTCCCATGGTGTCCTTTGCATTCATTGTTTACTGAAATAGGTGCTGACTGAAAACTGATTTTGGCATCACCAAAATTCTCAGAACAAGTCAAGGTCAAATCCAACATTATTATGAGCCTGGACGTATTACAAAGCCAGTTCGGAATACTCAATCTTAGAGATAATTGACCTAAATATGTGGCCACACTTCCATAAACAAAGACCAAGAAAATAAAGTTATTTTAGCCTTGACATCTGAATAGACAGCAGAGTTTTGATAATGAGGCCACTGCTCAATACCCAACTTGAATATTTTTTTAAAAAATTCTGACTCTGATTTCCTCTCTATAGTTAGGAGGAGGCTCTGGCCATTTTATTTGACCTCTCTAAAGTGTGATGTTTGTACTTCATGCCTGTCTTTCTTCCGGAGAATATCCTTCATGTCCCTTGCCGCTTTCAACCATGTTAGCTTTGTGGAAACATCCTTGAAGCAAAATAAGAAAAGGGTCTTTTATGCCTTCTTTCATTATTTCTGATTTAATTGTCAATTCTAATTATCTTTGCAAACAGATTCATGCAGAAACATGTGATTCTTAGGGGAAGGAGGACCCTGAGGCTAACAACTTGACTCTGGAGACAGAGGCAGAGGAAGTTTTCAGATGAAAATCTTGCCTAGGACCAGATAAGGGGGCATTGTTGCTGGGAGAGACAATGGCAGACAGCCATTCATGCAAGGCTGATCCTTCTTTTTAGAAACACACACACAGTTCTTTCTCTAGGTTTCTCAATCTTACTTTATGCACACAGTGAAAATGTGGTTGGCATAGCTGCTGCTTTTTGTATATATTATTGGTGATCTTTGAAGAAGGAAGTTAGTTACATGTAGCCATTCTGCTAAGCTCTCTGTTTTTTTAAGAAACAAAGGAAGTCACACAACACAACACACACACTCACCCCCACTAGACACACACACACACACACACACACACACACACACACACACTTCATACACACACATCGTATACACACAGAAACACACACCATACACACAAACACATACACATTATACACACAAACACATACACACTTATACACACAGGCATTAAACATACTATGAACACACAAACAAAAATTACATATGCACACATACACAAATACACACTACACACACACAAATACACATTGTATACACACACATTACATGTACACATTATACACATACACACTACACTCATGCTATACACATATATACAACACACACACTAAACACAGACTCCACAGATATCACACACAGAAGCACACACACACAGAAACATAGACTACACATACACACTCTAGAATACTACACACATACTACACATATACACTCTACACAGACTACAAATATACACATACAAACACAAACAAACAACACACACTACATATACATACATTATGCATACATTATATACACTACACAGACACATACCACACACACAATATACACAATACACAGACTATACAGACACACACAAACAAAATTATACACACCACATAAACATATTGCACACATACTACACACACTGCACATGCATATGTTACACACATACATATCACACACACTATGCACACGTACTACATACACTACACACACAAACACATGCAGAAACACACAAACAAACACACAAATTACAGATACTGCACACACACAGAAACACACACACTACTATGCACCACACATACAATGCAACACACTTGACACACATGACACACACACACATACACATTTGAGAGTTTTCTAGTAAAATAACTACCTCTCTTTCAGCTACTTCTGGATGTCATGTTTAAGTGCGAGGCTGACCTGACGTTAAGAATGTACCCTCAGAGCTCCCAGGGTCTCAACCACCAGCCAAGGACTGCACATGGAGGGGTCTGATTGTTCAGGCAGCATGTGTATAGTAGAGGATTGCAAATTCGATCATCAATAGGAGGAGAGGACCTCGGCCCTGTGAAGGTTCTGTGCCCCAGTGTAGGGGAATGCCAGGGCCAATAAGTGGGAGAGGGTGGGGTGGCAGGCATGGGGAGGGGGGAGGCAACAGGGGTTTGTTTTTGTTGTTTTTTTGTTTGTTTGTTTGTTTCTTTGTTTTTTCTGGAGGGGAAACTGGGAAAGGAGAAATTTACATGTAAATAAAGAAAATATCTAATAAAAAAAAAAAAAAGAATGTCTGTGATGAGGTGGAACTGCAGCTCCTTAGAGTAACCAAGATGCTTCTGTCACGGGCTGCCCACAGCTGTTTCTGTAGATTTCCAAGTGCACTCATGCCATGCTCATTCATAGTCTGAAGCAAAGGGAGTATCTTCATTATAGCTTTGCCTTGTGGGTTGCTTGAAGGTTGCATTGCATTAGAACTTTGGTTCTGTGTTCTCTGCCCAGTACTCTGCTCTACTGCACTAAATTTCTCAGGGAAAATGGGATTTGTGAGTTTAGTAGAGCAGGGAGCTCTCAGTTCCCACCTCCCAAACCAAATAAGATGTCAGAGCGCAGACCCAGAGACTTAACAAACTCACCAGGAATCGACCCCAAGGAATCATTGATATAAGTAGAAGCTGTCTCTGGTCTTTTCCCAAGGACTCTGACACTTTCTTTTATGGCTGGGATTTGCATTTTAAATTCATATTTAGCAACTGAAACAGGTGAGCAGAATTCTTCCTTAAGACTTTGGACTGAATCTTACAATCCTGTAACTTAGCTGCCCCTTATTGATGTATTTGTCTTTTTTTTTTTTTTTTTTTTTTTTTTTTTTTTTTTTTTTTGGTTTTTCGAGACAGGGTTTCTCTATGTAGCCCTGGATATCCTGGTACTTACGCTGTAGACCAGGCTGGCCTGGAACTCAGAGATCCACCTGCCTCTGCCTCCGAAGTGCTGGGATTAAAGGCATGCGCCACCACTGCCCAGGGATGTATTTGTCTTTTGTTCCCTCACTACCCTCTATTACAAAACAATTGTCCTCTGCTGCAAACATAGTGTTTCATATAATTATGCATATCAGTAGAATAGCTTGACACCATTACATAACAGATGGCAGTGCTATAAAGAAATGGAATGAAGGAAAAAGTACCTAAAATTTACTACATTAAAAATATGTGTTTTAGAAGAAAATGGAGAGGAGACATTTTGCTCCCATAGAGACCAGTGAACAGTTGTATGGAGGTTGCAACTTCTGAGCTGAGGGCTGAATGATAGGTGGCAAGAGAGCTGTGGCTATTCACTCTGGGTGGAGGGAATTTCTGAGGTGGGAAAGCATCTAAGAGTTGTGTGAGAAATGACTAGGTGTAAAGAATGCTTTGGACTTGCGGATGGGAGGAAGAGGGTTGGAGAGGCCAGTTATCCATAGTTTAGGGAAGGAAGCTCCTGGGGTTTTGAATCGGAGGAGTACTGGGCTGGCCTGAAGAAGTCCGTGCATCTTTGTGATGATATATTCAAGTTTTCTTTGCTATGGTTCGTGCAACAAGAGACACAGAGAGGCAGTGAGTAGTAAAGACTGAGGCGGGAAACTGTTGTTAGCAGTGATTGCACCAGCTTAAACAGAAGGCAAGAAATGGAACCAGAGCTGTTGTAACCTGGGTACCAAAGGTACGCATGGCACAGCACAATGGGCAGGGTGGCTCTAGAGGGATTCTTCAGGAGGCTCCACCAGCAAGGCAGAAGAGATGAGAGAAGACAGAGGATAGACTGCATGATGTGTACTTGAGATACAGGAGGCAGAACCAGATGGGAAGAGTTAGAAGAAAAGGGCTAAAAACTGGGTTAGGGTCATTAATGAAATGATACCTTTTTTTTATTTGTTTGTTTTGTTTTGTTTGTTTTTCGAGACAGGGTTTCTCTGTGTATCCCTGGCTGTCCTGGAACTCACTCTGTAGACCAAGTGGGCCTCGAACTCAGAAATCCACCTGCTTCTGCCTCCCAAGTGCTGGGATTAAAGGCGTGCACCACCACCGCCCGGCTGAAATGATACCTTTTAAGATGGCCATACTGAGGAGTGAGTAAAAGTTGGCATACAGTGATTATCTTAATAACAACCCCCACACACATATACCAAAAAAAGAAAGCTAGATGAATATTTGTGACTCACTGAGTGAAAATAAACACACACTGGCACACACACACACACACACACAAATATAGGTTTTATTTTGTTTGTTTGTTTTTTGCCTATTTTCAGGCAGTATGGGCATTATCTGGCTTTAACATCTTGATATTAGTTTAATCTAGATTCATACTTTTTTTCAGTCTTGTAAATGTCCAATGGCCACCGCTACCCAGCTTCTATAACAGTATTTTTGAAAGTCTGACGAATTCAAATATGGTTAGCAATGTCTTCATGTATGTTGCTATTACTATGGAAAAATGAAAAGGTGTTATAATTGAGATGAGATCTTCTAGCTAGTTATCTGTAAAAAAAGCAAAAACAAAACATTTTTTAAAATAATGTCTCAGCAACTGTAACTTTTAACTTCAACAGGTTTTGTTTACTTCTCCCAAAACATAGGTTGAGAAATGAATGTTGTATATTGCTAGTTTTCAAATTGTTTACAAGGCTTCCAAAGTAGTTGTGTAGACTATTTATGGTTTTCTGCTGAGAAGTTTTGATCTTGTTTTATGAATCTCTATAAAGCAGTGAGAGGTTGCACAAGATTTATAAAGCTACTCAACAAGGTTCCATTGAGAAATTTACATACATCTATGTGGGTTATGTTCTCTGTATCAACATCTAACCTGAACACAAATATATGTGTGAACATTCATTCAGATTTAAGAGGAATACACTTCCTTCTACAAAATTCTTCTACTTGTACTCATAAAATATGTTTATTGAAAGTTTGTAAACTTTCCAGAAAGGGGAATGAATATACATATATTCATATATGTATCTGTATAGTGTGTCCACAGCCTTCATCACAATGTGTAGAAATTTGTCCACCTTATGCTGGAAACTGGATAGGAGCAGATGTTTGTTCCTAAACTAGAACTTTGAAGGCCAGTAATTAAAATAAACATGTCTCTGCCAAACCTTGAACTAAATTAAAAAATTTTAGCATATAAATTAAAGCTTGGTTAAAACTAAATTTATCAAGGAAATACATTTGTTTTGCATTGCTGGTTTCAATTATTCTGAAGGAGCTTTTATTTTTATGGAACACTGAAGAGTTTTTTAAAAAGTTTTAAACAATTTATTGGACAATTGGACCATCTAAAATGATGTGTGAATGTTTAGCTTGAATATATGAACTATTAGCACATTGCTGATAAGCTTACAGGGAGACATTAAAACAAGATTATCCTGTACTTTAGGTCTACATTTCAAGAAGCCTAGAGAAATGTACTGTAGACGTAAACCAGATAAAGCTATGGGCTGCGAGACTCTGTTGTTTTTTTACTTTCTGGTCCATTGTGCTTTCTGTTGGAAATCTGTATTTTTAAGAGGTCTGCAGTGAATTATTCATAGTCAAATATTTCCAACTGTAGCTTACTGCCACAGGAGAAAAGAGGTTGTTTTCTTGCTTTTAGAATCTTTTGATTCTCATTGGACTTGTTCAATGTTGCTTAATTAATCTTTCTTTAATTCTCTCTCCTTGACAAGTAATCCTTTTTCCTAAAACCCAAGTCCCAGTGGTGATGCTAGCATGGCAGGCCCTCCTTTTCCACCCTGCTTCAACTGGTCTTCAGTTTCCCCATATCATATGTGCAAAAAACACTTCCTTGCTGTACATTTCCTTTGTTTTTTTTTTTTTTTCCTACAAAGAGCTAGTGAGATCATCAGGTATGACTGTCTTTGTGTAGAGAAGAAGATACTTTCAAATGTATTTTAGATTTAGTCAGTTTATTTTTTTTCTCTAGGCTTCTGACATGTAAATGTTAAATAGAGCTTGGTCCTTTTCAGTGAATTTGGGACGATGTATATAATATGAGTGAGCTGGAACACAGAGGTTTCTATGAGATGGGTGAGGCAGAAAGGACTCTTGTTCCAGGGTCAAATTGCCCAAGGCTGAGCTTTGCTTGCTTTTCTTGGGTGAATCTCTTTAATACTGTCTCTTTTTCTCTGCTTTCATTGTATATGTCCATTGTTCCTGATATCTAAGGAAAAGTATGCATTGAACGGATTTCTTCTCCATTGTGCCCCGTTACCCTTCCCTTTTGCATGGCTCCCTGTCTTCTTAGTTGGCTGTGCTCACACAGACAGTATTTCTCGACTTGCTTGTCATGTAGATATACATGATTTATGTAGCTAGGTTTAATTCTAGGATCCACATATCACACACAGCATATAACATTTATCTTTCTGAAACTAAAAATTGGAGATAATCATGATCTTTGTTGAAATTTTCAGTAAATTTGTTTATTTTTTGACAGCCTCGTATATATATATATATATATATATATATATATATGTATATATGATATATTATAATTATATTTACCCCTACTGCTCTCTGGTATTCCCCTTCCTTTTCCTCTGAAGGCTTTTTAAAAATCCCTACCTAGTTTCAAAATGGCTGACCCATCAGATAAATGAACCTCCTGCTTGAGCAACCATTAGCACCCCAGGAGGGGTGGGGCCTCTTATATATCTAGCTTTTTGTTTCTGTTCTCTGTGTCATCAGTGTTCTTCCATTATAACTGTCTGAAGCAGAAGAATTTCCCTTTGAAATATAATTTTTCAGAGTTAAAACTTACACATATTTTTTTTTAACCAAAGTGAGACTAACAACACTTTGAAAAAGCACTGAGAAACTCTGAATACCATGCATGGGCTGGGTGGTTCCTCTGGGTCTGCTTTTGGGTACCTTGATTATTTATTTTAGAATTCTTATCCATAATTATCCAAGAAGGAGCCGTTCTGTAATTTGAATGTAAGGATGAAGGAAGCACTATGTCATGATATATTTTTAAGGAATACCTGCTCAAATTTTGATTGGATTATAACTATGATCCTTATCAAGTTTTCAAAGTTCATTATTAACACATGACTTTCTTTAATTGGTTAGAAAACTTCATGTTAGATGGTGGTGGTGCATGCCTTTAATCCCAACATCCTGGAGGTAGAGACAGATGGATCTCTGTGAATTTGAGACTAACCTGACCTACAGAGTGAGGTTTAGGACACATACTTAAACATAATAATAAAAACAATATACATTAAACCAACAGCCAACATCAAATTAAATGGAGAGAAATTTGAAGCAATCCCACTAAAATCAGGGACTAGACAAGGCTGTCCACTCTCTCCCTATTTATTCAATATTGTACTTGAAGTTCTAGCTAGAACAATTAGACAAGAAAAGGAGGTCAAAGAGATACAAATCTGAATGGAAGAAGTCAAGATATCACTATTTGCGGATGATATGATAGTATACTTAAGTGACCCCAAAATTCTACCAGAGAACACCTACACCTCATAAAGAACTTCAGCAAAGTAGCTGGATATAAAATTTTAACTCAAACATATCAGTAGACTTTCTCTACACAAAGGATAAATGAGCTGAGAAAGAAATTAAGGAAACAACATCTTTCACAATAGTCACAATAATACAGAATATCTTGGTGCAACTCTATCCAAGCAAGTAAAAGATCTGTAGGACAAGAACTTCAAGTCTCTGAAGAAAGAAGTCAAAGAAGACCTCAGAAGACTAGAAAGATGTCCCATGCTCTCATGGATTGGTAGAATTAACATAGTAAAAATGTCCATCTTACCAAAAGCAATCTACAGATTCAATATAATCCCCATCAGAATTCCAACTCAATTCTTCACAGAGATAGGAAGAGTAATTCTTTACCTGGAATAACAAAAAACCCAGGACAGTGAAAACTATTCTCAACAATAAAAGAACTTCTAAGGAAATCACCATTCATGACCTCAAGCTGTACTATAGAGCAATAGAGATTAAAACCACATGGTATTGGTACAGAAACAGACAGATAAATCAATGGAATAGAATTGAAGACCCAGAAATGAACCCACACAACCTATTGATCTTTGACAAGGAAGCCAAAAATGTACAGTGGAAAAAAGACTGCATTTTCAACAAATTGTGCTGGTCTAACTGGCAGTCTGCATGTAGAAGAATGCAGATTGATCCATTTTTATCTCCTTATACAAAGCTCAAGTCAAAGTAGTTCAAGGATCTCTATATAAAACCAGATATACTGAATCTAATAGAAGAGAAAATGGGAAAGAGCCTTGAACACATCAGCACAGGGGAAATTTTCCTAAACAGAACACCAATAGCTCAGGCTCTAAGATCAACAATTGACAAATGGGACTTCATGAAACTGAAAAGTTTCTGTAAGGCAAAGGACACTGTCAATAGGACAAAATGGCAGCCTACAGATTGGGAAATGATCTTGACTAACCCTATATACAATAGAGGGCTAATATTCAATATATACAAAGAACACAAGAAGTTAGACTCCAAAGAACTAAATAACCCTATTAAAAATGGGGTACAGAGCTAAACAGAGAATTCTTAACTGAGGAATCTCAAATGGCTGAGAAGCATTTAAAGAAATGTTTATCGGTCCCAGAAACGGAAGTGAGCGGTTTGGCCTGCCGACTCAAGCAGGTTCAGAGGCTTTCCTAGAGCTTTTTCCAAGATGAACACCAGAGGCCTTGGGTCGCAGCTGAAGGACAGTATTCCAGTTACGGAGCTATCAGCCAGCGGGGCCTTTCGAGAGTCATGAGCTTCTACGGAAAGGGTTTTCTTGTGTGAAAAATGAACTTTTGCCCAGCCACCCTCTTGAATTATCAGAAAAAAAACTTCCAGCTCAACCAGGACAAGATGAACTTTTCCACCCTGAGGAACATCCAAGGTCTGTTTGTTCCCCTGAAGTTACAGATGGAGTTCAAGGCAGTACAGCAGGTTCAACGTCTCCCGTTTCTTCCCAGCTCAAACCTCTCGCTGGATATTTTGAGGGGCAACGATGAGACCATTGGTTTTGAGGATATTCTTAACGATCCATCACAAAGTGAACTGATGGGCGAGCCCCACTTGATGGTGGAGTATAAGCTGGGCTTGCTGTGATACAGGGTGCCATGCAGGAACGACGGTTGTATTTTTCATAGTTGCCTCTGGTACAGTCTGATGTTCATAGCATTAAAGTACTGAGAGGATCACTGAGTCACATGGAAGTGTTTGGGGCTTGGTTTTGGGTTGTGAGTCAGTTGAGAGGCTAGAGCTGGTTTCTAAGCTCTGAGGTTACAGCAAAGCCCAACTTCTGAAAATGTCTTTCTTATAAATGTTATAAACACAATAAAGTTCCCAGGAGCCTCCTTCAGAAAAAAAAAAAAAAAAAAAAAAAAAAAAAAAAAGAAATGTTTAACATCCTTAGTCATTAGGGAAATGCAAATCAAAACAACCCTGAGATTCCACCTCACACCAGTAAGAATGGCTAAGATCAAAAACTCAGGTGACAGCACATGCTGGTGAGGATGTGGAGAAAGAGGAGCACTCCTCAATTATTGGTGGGATTGCAAACTGGTACAATTTCTGGTAAAATATTCTGGTAAAAAATTCTGGTAAAAAACTGGTACAAACAGGTAAAATATTCTGGAAATCAATCTGGAAGTTCCTCACATAATTGGAAATAGTTCTACCTGAAGACCTAGCTATACCACTCCTGGGCACATACCCAGAATATGCTCCAACATATAAGAAGGACACATGCTCCACTATGTTCATAGCAGACTTATTTATAATAGCCAGAAGCTGGAAACAACCAAATGTCCCTCAACAGAGGAATGGATACAGAAAATGGAGATGCAGCTACACAATGGAGTACTACTCAGCTATTAAAAACAATGACTTCATGAAATTCTTAGGCAAATGGATGGAACTAGAAAATATCATCCTAAGTGAGATAACCCAGACCCCAAAGGACATACATGGCATGTACTTACTGATAAGTGGATATTAGCCCAAAAGCTAAGAATACCCACAATATAACTCATAGACCATATGAAGCTTAACAAAAAGGAAGGCCAAAGTGTGGATACTTCAAACCCACATAGAAGAGGGAACAAAAATAATCATGGGAAAGAAGGAGGGGAGGTCTTGGGTATAAGAAGGGAGGAGGAGGAAAAATATGGGGACAGGACTAGGAATGGGAAGAGACAGGAGAGAAGTCCAGAGGGTCAAGATAATGAACAAAAGTATGTAGTGGGGAGGGGGAGAGGAGGGGATGGGATGGTGCACTTGGGGAACCACTAGAAAATTCCAGATCCTAGGGATGGGAGAGATTCTCCCAATGGGGATGACATTAACCAAAATACCCAACAGTAGGCAGAATCTGAAGAGACCACCTCCAGTAGATATGACCCCCAGTAGAGGGATGGGGCCACTAGCCCATCAACATTATTTTTTAACCCAGAATAGTCCCCATCTAAAGGACGAAAATAGAGCAGAGGCTGAAGGAAAGGCTGTTTGAGACTGCCTTATTGTGTGTTCCATTCCATCAGCAGACACCAAACCTGACACTATTGCTCATGCCAAGATGTGCTTGCAGATAGGAACCTGGTAGGGCTGTCCTCTGAGAGGCTCTACCAACAGCTAACAAGATAGATGCAGCTGCTCACAGTCAACCATTGGATTGAGTTCAGGAACCCTTATGGAAGAGTTAGGAGAAGGACTGAAGGAGCTAAAGGGGATGGCAGTCCCATAAGAACAACAGTATCATATAACCAGAAACGCCCCCCCCCCCGAGCTCTCAGGGACTGAACCACCAACCAAAGGGCATAGATGGGCTAGTTATGGCTCCCACTACATATGTCGCAGAGAACTACCTCATCTGGCATCAATGGGAGGGGAGGCCCTTGGTCTTGTTGGAGGCTTGAAGCCCCAGAGAAGGGGGATGCTAGAGGAGTAAGGTGGGAGTGGGTAGGTGGGTGAGTGGGGAGCCCGCTCTTCGAGGCAAAGGGGGAGGGAACAGTATGGGGGGATTCGTGGAAGGGAGATCGGGAAGGGGAATAAAATTTGAAATGTAAATAACTGAAATGATTAATACATAAAAAAAGGAAAAAAAGAAAATTACAGAGCAAAAAATGAAAACAAAACAAAAACTAAAAACCCAAAACTAAAACAATCAATCCAAAACTAAACCCAACCTAACAACAATAACAAGGCTATAGATAGATGATTGATAGATACTTAGATGGATAGGTAGGTAGGTAGATAGATAGACCGATAAAGCACAGCATCGCTGAGGTCAAATCTGAAAAAGCCCAGCCGTGGTGGAGCACACCTTTTATCCCAGCACTCAGGAGGCAGAGGCGGGTGGATCTCTTTTCCAGGCCAGCTTGGTCTACAGAGTGAGTGTTTCCTTCTCTCAAACAACAACAAAAAAATTGACCACTCTTTTCCAAATAATCATAAATAGATCTATTTCTGATTCACTGTTTTAGGAGATGGCCTTGGGGTATTTAAGAATGGAATTCTATAAAATAGGGAGCTATGGAGGAGAGCAGTTTCCGAGAGACTGAAAATCATGCTTCTCTTTGCTCTTTCATCTCTCCCCCGCCCTCCCGCCAGCCTTCTCCCTGCACTGGGACAAAAGACATGGTGAAAGCTGGAAAATAGTAATTTATGGAGAAAGCCTGTGTTCCGTGCTTTATGAAAGTAAATTGTAGAAAATTAATGTTGTGACAAGATGATTCTGTTTTGATGAACAAAACCATTGAAAAGCTATCAAGCCCCACTGTTTCTCCATGGAGAGAATTTTTCTCAGTGTGTTCTGTATTTGTATTCTTGGCTTTCTTCCCAATTAGTTTTTACAAAAGAGAGGTAATTAGGGAGCTAGGATTTTGACCTACCTTGTGAACAATAAAAATTCCTGCCACCTTTTCCCCCACCTGTTAAATCTATTATTAGCACTCTGCTCTCTGGGGGTGGGGAAGGGGGCGACTCCCACAATGGCATTTTTACTTAATAGAAGAAGTAATATAATGTACAAATAAAAGACACTTTATAGATGCTTTATGGCTGTCAAAGGGCAATAGCCACGGAGCCAATTGCTTTTTTCATGCCAGTTCAATTGCATATATATATATATGTATATATATATATATATATATATATCATCTCAGGTTTCTTAGAATAGAAGCAGTAAATGAAAATTATGTTTTACCTTTAAGTTTAATCATTCTCTTTATTATTATATACATGATCAGAAACCCATGTGTAAACAAATCTGTACTAAAACAAGTTTCTTTCTATGTGTGCTCCTTTCACTTAGCTCACTTGTCTACTTACCATCCTCATGTAAACTGACTCTATTTTCTGATGTATCTTGTTACCTTTGTAATGCATGCCTAAGCTAAAAATAAATCCTCATACCTTCCTTTCTTTCTTTCTCCCCCCTTTTTTTGACACAGGGTCTCACTGTATAGTTCTGGCTGTTCTGGAGCTCTCTATGTAGTCTAGTATGGTCTTGAACTTACAGAGTTCTGTGTGCCTCTGCTACCTGAGTGCTGAATTGAGCCACAATGCTTGGTTTTTGTTTTAAATTATATTTTTATTTGTGTGTGTGTGTATCTGTGGTATATGTGTGTGTGTGTGTGTGTGTGTGTATGTGGTGTGCATGCATGCATGCATGTATGGATATATATGTATATGGGCTTGTGTATCTGATGATCCATCTTGTTGACACAAAGTTTTTCTTTTCCATAGCTGTGTATTTTTTTTTTTGCACACAAGTAACAATGTATGATAATAATTGCCTTACTTAGAGATATTTGGTTCATTAAAATCTTTTGATATTTAAACAATATTACAAATGAGAACATCATACATTTATATTTAAGTGCTGCAGAATAAATCTACAGAAGCAGAATTGCTTGCTTAGAGAATTTAAAAGATGTTGGAAGAGACTGGCAAGTTGCCTTCTCTGGGGGGTTATGTTAATTTACTGTCCTAATGTCCATATATATATATATATGTATATATATATGAGCTTATCAGTTTCCCTTTGGCCTTGACAATAGAGTTTGTCACTGACTTCTGAAATTGTGCTAATAGGATAAAAAGAATATATTCATAATTTTGTTTTTCTTACTATGAGTGAGGTGAGAACATTTTTATGATTCTGAGTAATTTTTCCTCTGTAAATTATAATGAACTTTTATTTCATTCTATTGTTTCTTTTGTTGTTGTTTCTCAAGGTCTTCTAAATACTCTCTGATTTAAAGTGAAAAATGTTTTCAGAATTGTATTGTGTTCTGATTCTCAGCTCTGCCTTCCCTCTTCACAGGTAGAGACCTGTCCTGAATTTCTCTAAGTCAATGTGTCTGTATTCCTTTATGGCACCTTGAGGTTTTCTGGTGTAGTTAGAAAAAGGTTCACACCATGGTTAGAAGGTTTTTTCCTGGCTTTTCCTTATTTCCGGTAACTATTATTTTAAATCTTTGGTTCATTTAAACTTTAAATAGTACTAAGTGTACCTTCACTTTCCATGACTTGATTTTGTTGAGCCTTTTTCTCACTGAGCCAGGAGCTCCCTTTAACATGCTCTTAAACTTTCCTGTACATTGGATAAAGTTTTGATATCCGTTCTGTGTCATTGCCGAGTCTACATATGTGACAGAATTAGCTGAGGCTACAGTTTTAAAAAAATGTATTTTAACACCTAGACTTTCTACCTATCTTCTGTAAATGGAATCACCTAATTTGCTTTTCCCTTTCAAATGTTTTCTGGGTAGTAGTTTTTCAGTTATGTTTTCTTTCTGAACCTCCAGATTGATATGTTTTATTAAAACACATCTTCTAATTTGTCTTCTATTATGTGACTGTTTTCTGCTGTGCCTCGATATGGGTGATAATGATCATCTTGTTCCTGGTTTTAGAGACTTTTTCTAGTATTTTCTTATCAAGCAGAGTGATAAAAAGTGTCTATTTATATTGAGAGTAGATGGAGCTGTAGCTGGTCATGTGACTACTTCCTTAGACATGTGTTCGCTCACCTTGCATAGAAATGTGATCTTGTGATTGACATGTGCCTGTGTTCAGTATACTGAGTGAGAAAGCTGAGTGAGCCTGTTTTCCACACCTGTGCTTCTCTTCATGCTGTAGGATACCAGGAGTGGCTGCAACCCAGCCTCGATTGTGTGGCTCAAACAAGGCTGTCAGGTATGGCAAAGCTAGGAAGGAACTGGAGCCTCGGGATATCTCTGTTCAGTGAACCCTTTCCCTGGAACAACACTACAGAATATTCTTAGACAAAAAAAAAATAGGAAGATTCATTCTTAAAACAATGTTGTGTCCTTTAGCTAAAACACTTAACCCTTTATTACACTGAGTTCTTTTTTATTCTAAACTGAAGATTGAAGCTAGCCAGTCATGAGAACCCTCCACCACTGAGACACATGGAGACCCAGCCCTATGTCTCTTCTTTTTAGTGTTTTTCTCTTTATTTTGGTAAAAGGTCTTTTGCTTCAGTCACAGAGATGATCATGTTCCAAGTCCCTCTAGATGTATATTGATGGTTTCACAGCATTTGACTCCCCTGTTTCCTTGATGAATCATATTGATGTGACGAACTAGTCTTTTAGTGTTTCACAGGTCTCTGTGCCTAAGATTTGCCATTTGTTTTCATTTTGTGCAATCTTTATATGTAGTCTTAAAATCAAGGTTATTGTTTTTTTGTATAAAGAATAATCACCCTCTTCTCAAGTTCTGGGGTTATTTTTGGCATTTAAAATTACCATTCTTTAAAAGTGTGGGAGATTCTCCTACAAAACTTCCAAGGCAATGTTACTAAGAAAACATCTTTTCAAATATTGGTATACTTAACAAGTTCATTTGTTGAGCATGGAGTATTTAGATTTTCCTTTTTAAAGATTGAGTTATTTTCCTTATGTATGCACATGTCTGTGCCTATGTGTTTGAGTGTATCATGTATATACAGAGGATTTCAGAAAAAGCAGAGGGTATCTATTCCCTAGAACTGGAGTCATACCCAGTTGTGAGTCTCTCTGTGGGTGCTGGCAAGTGGACCTCTATTCTCTTCCAAAAGTAGCAAGTGCCCTTAGCTGAGCCATCTCTTTAGCCCAGTGGTTCCCAACCTGTGGGTCACAACCCTTTTAGGGGTGGCATATCAGCTAACCTGCATATCAGGTGTTCACATTTAGATTAATAACTAGCAAAATTACAGTTATGAAGTAGCAATAAAAATAATTTTAGGGGCCACCACAACATGAGGAACTGTACTAAAGGGTTGCAGCATTAGAAAGACTGGGAATCTCCCCTCAAGCCCCTGTTTAATAGTTTCTATGATCTCTTCAATTGTATCTTCCTTAGAATAGTATACATTTCAATTATGTTTTAAAAATAGAATTGAATAAAAGAGTTCCTCCTGATATTTAAAATTTTTCTCCATTTTCATGAATTTTATTATTTTATGGTTTGCTTCTATTTTCTTGATTACTTTTGGTGTGCTGCATGTATTCAGGTTTTTTCTTTTCGGAAAAAAGCAAACTTTTTTTTGTTTGTTTGTTTGTTTTCATTTGTTTTTTTTTTTTTTGATATTTTCTT
>NW_022196905.1:173855428-173857895 GCF_008632895.1 Mastomys coucha | reverse complement strand
GAAGTTTGGAATACAGGAAGAACAACCCACATTCCACAAGGAACTCAAGAAGAAGGAAGACCAAAAAACTCTTAAACTTATTAACTACAGTTTATATTAATTATCCACTTCCATTTTTAGTTCTTTTTTTGAACATGTAATTATATTGTAACAAGTGTACATCAGTTTATAGATCCTTTTAACAAACAGAATTTCATCCTTAAATTAACAGTTCTCTAATCATTGCCAAATATAGCACACTCTACATTATTGGCACCCAGGGATGTGATGAGCCGTATGTAATCAGAATTTCTTTCTTTTATTATGCACTTAATTTAAATGCTCAGATTTCTTCTTGTTTTAAACTTTTTATAACAATCAAACATCATGAGACCTCCTTTGAATTGTGTTTTAGTTATGTCTTAGGAATTTAGGAGCAATGTCTTAAAATCATGGTGAGAATCTTTTTTATTGTTTCTAATTTATTTCTAGTTCTAGTTTGTTATATTTAGAGTATATATCTCTGTCACTTTTAGAATATTTGTATTCTGATTTTACAAGTCTAATATTGATTTCTCATGATAGCAATTTTCATGAGCATGCTAGAAACAAGGACTGTTAAAAGGAGGATTTACTTTGTATTTTTAATAAACGGTATTTGGGATTTACCAAACCTATGCAACCTGCTAATGACGAAACCGTTCTCAGAATTTCAGAGATGAGAATTAGTCTACTCCAGTTGGGACATTTCTGCCTTATGTTTTCTATAATTTCATTATTGCAAATATCTTACTATATTGAAGCTATTCACAGTAGCAACGTTTTAATTGTAAAATATATTCAGGTGAGTTCTACAGTTCCTTTAGTTGTCCCCCTTTGGGCTTGTTTGCTCCTTTGGTGATGAAGAGCCAGACCATCTGCTCAGGCTCTTTCCCGTTTGGTTAGTATATTTTCGGCACATTTTAATTTTAATTATTGGGCTGTTTAAGATGTGCATTGGGTGTCCAGAGTAATTGATAACTGAGAGTTCCCTTTGCAGTTGAGTCTTCAGATCTAACAAGCTCAACCTATTGGTATCCATCTATGTATCTGCTGGGTCCTGTATTATTTGTTTGCATCTTGCTTTGCATTTTTTAGTGGCTTTCACTATGTTGTGCTATTTTTCTGATTTTATTATGGGGGCATATTTTCTTTGTACCTGTTCATTTATATTATGATAATAATTATTTGTTTTTCTTAGTGCATCAGTTTTCTCTTAGGTTCAGTGATAACCCCCCATCATCAGCCTGTCCTTTGTCTCCTTTCTCCGAACAACCCAATAATGGAAACAGCTATTTCTGATGTTTACCTCATATAAAATATGTTTATACTTTTATTCCTGGTTTTGGATTGCTTTGTTAACACTTAGCCTTTGTGTCCACAAAGGAAATCAATAAACCTTTTCAACTTTTAGCTTCTTTCTCCCTCCTTCCAGTGTACTCATGGCACCATTTCTGTTTATTGGAGTACAGACATTTCAGGTTGTTCTTCCTCTGCTTCAACCATCAGTCCACCTTTTATGCTGTTTTTTTTTTTCATGTTTATTTGACTGAAGTCCCTCTGATATTTTTCTAGAAATATTAATTTTTCATATGGCTTTTCTTCTGTCTTTCCATCCTTTCTTTTTCTTTTAATGTGACAGTGCTTCACAACATGTTAGTTACACCAAGTAACCCCAGGACACTCTGTTGCTTTCGTTCTTATTGGACAATTTTACTGTTTGCTTTTCTTGAGGATGTCATAGTTTTCATCAACTTGACACAAACCTAGACATACTTGGGAAGATGTAGTCTCAGTTGTGTAATTTTCTCCATCAGACTGGCCTGTGGGCATGTCTGTGGGAGTATTTTCTAGACTGTTAATTGGTAGAGGAGGGCCACGCTCACTATGGAGGGAATCATCTCTGAGCAGGTAGGCCTAGGCTATAATTGGAGAGGTAGCTGAGCCAGCTTGTATCAGAAGTACTGCTCCATAGTCTCTGCCTCAGTGCGTGCCTCTGGATTACTGCCTTGGCTTCCCTCAGTAATAAGCTGTGGCCTGTCAGTCGAAGTTGGCCTTCTCTTCCCCAGTTTCCTTCTGGTCAGCGTTTACCACAGCAACGGAAGATGGACTGGGAGAAGGATCAACCGTACATTGTTAGTATTCAGTGCAAATGTGGAAAACTCTCAGTTTGTGCTTTAAGTGCTTTGTCCCTATTGGGTGACCTGACTTTAGGACTCTGCCACTTAAAATTCAGTGGCACTACTAGATAATGTCTCTGGGTTGTTTGTCCTGGGTTTGTTCTTCCTGACCACAGTGTAGCTTTCAATGCTTCAAGTACTTTTTCTTGTGTTTCAAGGGATTGTTTTTAATTATACTCTAACTCTCTAATGACAATTGTTGTTCTGTCTTAGATTTCTTCTAAACTACTCTGTCTTGGGGTAGCTGGTCATTCTTTTTTTTTTTTTTT
>NW_022196905.1:173743006-173850810 GCF_008632895.1 Mastomys coucha | reverse complement strand
TTCACAATAGTTACAAATAATATAAAATACCTCGGTGTAACCCTAACTAAGCAAGTAAAAGATCTGGTCATTCTAATATAAATAGCATAGACCTGATAGCTCGTAATGGAAATTTATTACTGGGCTGGTAAATCCCAGATCAGGATGCTGGTATGAAGCTGCTGTCTGCTTCAGGGATGGCTGTCTTTTTGCTATGTCTTTACACAGTATAAGGGATGAAGAAACTCTCTGGGGTACCGTTTATACTCTCACTAATCATGTCCTAAGATGATTATCAGCACTGGAGAGTAGAGTTAAACATGTGTCTCACGTATGTGCTATCTGTGTTGCTCTGTCTACTTACCCTACTGGCTATGTCTGTTGTCTAGTCTGTATTTTTTTTTTCACTTATTTACCTTCAGTTTTATTTGTTAGCACTCAGGAATCTTGCTCTCTTTTTCATTAAGATTTTGATCTTGTATTTTTATTTTTATCATCATTTGGGTGATTTTTCTCCCCTACAACTTCTAGTAGCTCACGTTTAAAGACTTTCTGTTAATTTTTATTCCTTCCTGGTTTTCTTTTCATAAAGTCAGATGCTTCACTTGTTTTATGAGCAAATGACAACATTTTGAGCAGACATTTCATCTTTTCTATGGTTTATCTCCTCATTCTTCCTCCACTTCGTAGATAGTAGCTCTGTGTCACCCACAACCCCACTTAGTAATGTTGTCTATGGCTTGACATGGTTTAACCTATGACTGTTGAAGTTTCACTACTGCGAAAGCCCCGCATATACAGTAGAAAAGATGGTTTAACTTTGAGTGGGGATGTTTTCATTAGCCTAGCCATAGTGAGCACAGTATCCTCTGCTGCTGGGCAGCAGCACATGGAGCTCCAAGTCAGGTATGAGATCAGGAAAGCGAATAACTGACATCCGACAGTGTGCTGCACGTGTATGCTGAGCTATGATGGTGATAGGTTAGATGTACGAATGTATTTTTATTATTTGATATTAGAGATATGCAATGGTTTTAGCAGGATGTAATTCACTTGTCAACTGAGCAGGATCTGAAACCAATATGGAGTGAACTGGGGATTTCTGCCTTGAGAGCCAAATCAGCGTCAGTATTTATGAACTGGGTAGATTCGAGCCTTTCTCTTTACCTCCTTTCTCATTCGTTCTGCGGAGGCAGAGGCTGGCTGCTAATGGACTCCTTTGCTCACCTCTTTGCATATATCTGTTCCTGTCTGCAATCTGTCTTCTTGAATGTTTGTGTGACTCTCCCTCTTTCTGATCTGTGTCTGAGGGCTGCAGCCCTTGGCCCTGCCTAGCTCATTACCATCTTTCTTAAGTTTCATATAGGACAGGTAATGATGTCATCCTCTTTCACTATTAGACTTCTTGTCCATGGTGATCCATCATTGCTGGTATATTCTGAGAACTGTCATAACTTAAGTATTTAAGTATTTAACCTACATTTTTTTAACCTATTTCTCTTACTTGCTTTTGGCTTCTGTCAGACCTCTACTTTGTTGACATAATACACAGTCTCTCTCTCTCTCTCTCTCTCTCTCTCTCTCTCTCTCTCACACACACACACACACACACACACCACCCATATATTCATACACACACACACACTAGTTTGAGCTCCTCATGGGTACCATCTATGTTGAGAAATGTATTTGTCAATATCTGAAGAAATCTTTCATGAAAACACCAACTTCACTTTTTGCCCACTTTCGATTGCTTTGGTGAAGGAAGTATAGGATATTTAATCCCTTGATGACAGGCCCATGCTAAAAAGGTAAAAACTGACATTTTATGATTTTGTTCATGTTATTATTATTATTGAATTGATGCCAACATATGCAGCTCAATGTGAGGTACACATTGCTCATTACAACATTAACTGAGGTTTAGAATGGGAAGATGTAAAAACATTTATCTTCCCCAGATTGAATTGTGTTTGGTATTATTTCTAATTTTTGTATTTCTAATTTCTATATTTCTAATTTCCATGTTCCTGGAGTAGTTGTAGTAGTATATTTCTATAAAGTCCTGGTTTTTAGACTTTTTTTTAAAAGAAAAGTGATCTGTACTGTGACATTATTATGATTAAGCATAATGCATTATCCACACCCAGGGGTAAAAAGTACTGTGTCTATGCACAATCACATAACTAGACACCTGTCTGTCATCAACATGTCCATCTGTCAATCTTCTATGCAATCACCTATCAATTGCCTTTTTATTTATACTGTTTAAAGTCATTTACTCAAATTCAGGAAGCCTTGAGCCCTTCTTTATAAGCTGCTCACTCTCTAGTGGAGACATAATTCGTTGAATTTTGGAAACCTAAAATTGGCAGATTTTGAATGACCCTTGCAACTATGATAAACACTTGAGGAAAAGGATGGTTGCACCCAGAGAAAAACACAATTGCAGTCTTTGGTAGCCTTGTGGTTTTCTTGTTTTTATGGTTATTTTTTCCTTTAAATATCTGTTCTATGTATATGTAAAGAATCTTGCATATTTAAGAAAAAGTACTTCTGTCATCTGAGCTTCTTCCTCCAAGTTACTCTTTTGTTTCAATAGAAAAAAAGTATTGTTTCCTATACCTTTTAAAGGTTTCAATAAAGCCTGGAGTTTGAATCACAGCAGTCTTGAGTGCAAATATAGCACAGGGTAGAGATTCTGAACTAAGTAGCATTAAGAATGGAAAGGAAGTGAGACCTTGAGAACATAAAAGCAAATGTATCCAGACAGCTCTGGACCAGAGCCTGGCTAGCACTTGGGAAAAGTATCACCTAATCTAGATAAAATGACCCCTGATTAGGATCCAAGAGAGTCTAGCTGATTTCATTTGAGTTTACTGGCTTACTTGAACTATTGTCCCCTTCGTCAAAGCATAGATCAGCTTTCTAACAGAGGTGTGAAACATGGCAGGCTTATGTCAATCTCTGAAAGATTTCCAGTATAATTTAATCAAGGAAATAATTAATGTGTATAATAGACTTCTATTTAAATTTGCTCTTAATGGTGCAATTTCTTATTTGTTAACTTTTGTGGCATGGTTTTAATTATTTTTGTCAAGATTAAAAAAATTGTTATAACCAGCTGGCACTATAATTGCTTTTAGGAAAGGCACTGTGTCTGGGGACAACAACTTGATAAATCATTTAGAATGAAAGGTGAGAGACTTGGGGGATTGTAGCTCTGAGAACAGGTTAAGATGTCCTGCATGAGAAAGCACAAAATGTTTATTTTAAAGAAATGTAAAACAATGGAATAGGGGGCGAAGAGAAGCTTGAAAAAATATTTATTATGATACCTAATGTATACACTTAGAGACTTTGGATCTCTGTGTGTACCTAGAATACCATTACTACACTGGAGCATAACTCCATCCCCCCATCTCTCTCTCTCTCTCTCTCTCTCTGTCTCTCTGTATGTGTGTTGTGTGTTTAATACAAGATAAAAATTCTCACCATTTTAAATTCCCAACACTGTGTTGTGAACCATAGGCACCATGGTCTATAGCAGATGCCAAGATCAACTTTTAATACCTTAGTTTTAACTACGGAACAGCTCACCACTATCCCTCTTCCTCCCATGCCATCCCCATTCTATTCCTACCTCTGTAAGTTTATTGATTTCATTAATTCTTAAATAACTATATTGTGTATATTTAGGGCATGCTGGACCTTATTATGGGATACATGTAGCTGGAGAAATGTTTGCCATTGTGAAGCAAATGAATAGATTTAACAACTCATCCTCTTTTCCCTCCTCCTTTAAAGAACAATGAAATCTACACATTTGTCAGGAATACAAAATCCGCTCTGATTGCTTGCACTCCCCATGCTGTGCTCCCGGCTGTCTCTGGACACATTCATCTTACATATCTGCTATGTGCCGCTGCTGCGACTATGCCCCACTGTTTCTCACTTCCCACTACTTCTGCTAGCTGTTGTTTTGTCTTCTATTTCTGTTTATTAGGATATTTTAGATTTTATGTAAAAATGAAATTATATGATATTTTATTGCTCTGTATCTTGCTTTTACATAATGTTTTCTAAGTCCAACTATGTTATATGGCAAAATTCTCTTGAGTTTTCTCAGTTTTATAGGTTCATTGAGGATTTGATACAATGCAACTTTGATCATATTCACCCTCTTCTCTAACTCTGCCCAGATCCATCCATTCCTCTCTCCTACCCCCTATGAAGTACTGTTTGTGCTGGGCGTATACTTTTGGGTGTATGGCTACCCACTAGACCATCCTTTAATAAAACCGACTCTCTGTCTCCAGCAGCTATTAGTGGCTAGCTCTTTAGATAGTGATGAGACCTCCACTCTCAATGGCAGAATTTTGTCTGACTTGAGCATGCCCAGGTCTTGTGCATACTGTTGCAAATATTGTGAGTTTATATATGTATGCAACTGCCCCATTGTGTCTGGAATACACTACTTTCTTGTAGCCATTCACTATCTCTGTCTCTTAAGATCTTTCTGCCTCATTTTCTTCAATGAGCCTTGAGCCTTGGGAGGGGGGTGTAATTCAGTTGCCCCACTTAGAGCTGAGCATCCATCAATCTCTTATTTGTTGCTCTTTGGCTGGCTGTGGATCTGTCTGTTAATCTCTGTGAGTGCCAGAAGAAGCTTCTCCGATGATGGGTGAGAGCTGCACTAATTTGTAGGTGTAACAATAAATCATTAGTCAGTTTAATACTATGTCCTTACAGCTGAGTAAGAATAATAGGTTCTCATGTCTAGCCTCATGTTCTTGGCCCAGATAATGTGCCAGATATTAGTTTCAACATGTGGATTAGGAACCCCCCCTCTCTTTTAGAAATGAAAACTACTCAGTTTGGCACACGTAAACACAATACATGTTCTTAATTCATTCATCAAATCATTAGCTGGCCATACTTGGGCTATTTGTATAGCTCAGCTATTATGAACGAGTTGAGTCAACTTGGCAATGAAGTTATCTTTATATTGTGATGATTATATTTACATGGGTATGTGACCCAAGGAGTTATTTCCAGATTTTATAGTAGTTCTATTTTTAATATTTGCATGTAATAACTATATAATATATGCACCTACTAGCAGGATACAGGAGTTTACCTCTCTCTACCATGTCCTTGACTATTGTTGAATTCTGAATCTTGATGTTCATCATCGTAAAGTATGTGAGACCATGTCTCATAATGGCTTGGGTGTGTGTTTCCCTGGTAATTAAGAACTCAAAGAATGAGGAGGCTTTAGTGCACATCTGAGTATTTTCATTTTATACAATCATCCTTATAAAGTCATAGCTATTTAGATTTTAAATCAGACACAAAGTTTTAAGATAGTGATTTTAATTTTATTAAATACAACATATTGTTTTCCCCAAGTTGTAGTTTTTGTAGTTATTGTTATCAGACATCAATAGCCTACATAGATATTTCAGATTCTTTTTCTATGCTGATTTTTTTTATTTTTTATTAGTTATTGTCTTTATTTACATTTCAAATGTTCTCCCCTTTCCTGGTTTCCCTTCTAAAAAAAGGTATTTTTTATTAGATATTTTCTTTTATTTACATTTCGAATGATACCTTCTTTCCCAGTTACTGTCTGAAAAAAAAAACCCTCTTCCCTCCCCTCTCCCCCTGCTCACCACCCCACCCTCTCCCGCTTCCTGGCCCTGGCATTTCTCTATACTGGGGCATACAACTTTCACAGTGCCAAGGTCCTCTCCTCCCATTGATGACCAACAAGGCCATCCTCTGCTATACATATGCTGCTGGAGCCATTAGTCCCACCATGTGTACTTTTTGGTTGGTGGTTTAGTCCCTGGGAGCTCTGAGGGTACTGGTTAGTTCATATTGTTGTTCCTCCTATGGGGCTGCAAACCCCTTCAGCTCCTTGGATCCTTTCTCTAGCTCCTTCATTGGGGACCCTGTGCTCAGCCCAATGGATGGCTATGAGCCTCTACTTCTGTATTAGTCTGGCACTGGCAGAGCCTCTCAGGGGACAGTTATATCAGCCTCCTGTCAGCCTGTACTTATTTCAGATTCTTTATAACAGATCATTTCATAACAGAGATAGTTTGTGCCATGCCTGTAATTTTTGGGGCAGACTGTCCTTAGACTATCACATACAAGAGGAGTCTTTTTGACAACCACCTGCCAGTCCCCATAGGTTGTTGTCATTGTAGCGCTTAAAATTTGACTCAGCTCTAAGGACATGGCTTGTTTTTGTTTGTGCTTTGGTCACTTTTTTGTTGCAGAATGAGCATCTTTACATGACACTTATGTCAACATTGCTCCCATCCCCCTTCCGTCCGTCTCTGTGAACAGAGGCAGCGCCTGATGTGACCAGTATGTGCTTGTGATAGCAGGTACTCTGCTGCTAAAGATTGCAGAGTTGCTCTCTCATGTCATTTCAATATCTGCAAACAGTCTTCATCACAGAGTGAGGGGCAAGCAATAAGATTTGGACTCTAAATTTACCTCTGTGTACACATTAAGTTTTTTATCAGTTAGTCCTTAACTTATGTAAGCTTAGACGTTTATTGAGATGCTCAGGAGGCTGGTGTGTAACCTCATCTTTAGGGTGAAATCTTAGAGTGTGGCAACTCTAACCAAACAGGACCACAGTCAGCTGAAGATCCTACATAAAAACGGTGTCAATTGTGTAAGTTAACGTAAAAAATTGACTTTCTGATACAGAAACTGTTAGAAGGAGGGTGTTTGGCTTGGTCTTTGGTCATGTGGATTATTTAGAAAATGTAGTGCAGAGTCATGAAGGTACTCAAGCTAATACTGATTGCCTGTGGCTGAACTGTCGATAAAGTCACATCTGAATTTACCTTTCGTTGTTGTTACATCCTACTATCCGACTCTGTTAAAGGAACTAGGAAGGAAAATAAGTGTTGATGGTAAGGAAAGTTGTGTCAGCACGGGGACCTGGTAGATTAGGGAAGTGAGCGGAAACATGGGCATGTAGATCTGAAGATACGTGTCTCCCCTGCCAGTGTCTACTTTCAGTTGTCCCTGTCCCAGTCTTACAGATGGGGATGTCTAAGTGTCTGGGTGTCTTCAATTTTGCAAGCCTATCATCCAGTGCAATTAAAACTATACCTTCATATCTATTATCAAACAAGAGAAATGTTGATTTTACTTTTAGTGGTGGCGTTTGAGTGCTGTCCCCCAAAGTGCTGCAGCAAAGCGTGATGGGAAGCTGTGTCATTTGGGTTTGCTGTTATTGACACTGATGACATTTTCACTGCCTTCTGTATTATTATTATTATTTGTTTTTAGGCTTTTATGTTTTAAGATTACAATATAATTACATTATTTTCCATACCTTTCCATATATGTTCCTTACTCTCTTGCAAGTTCATTTTTGATGTGTACATGCTTATGGTGTCTATGTGTATTTGTTTGCATGTAGATATATGTGCATGTGTGTGTACATGCCTGAGAGGCCAGAGGCAGATCTTAGGTGTCTTTATTAATTTTCTGGTTTAGAGATGGGGGTTCTCTCTGAACCTGAAACACTGATTGGCAACGTTGGCTGTTCAGTGAGCTCCGGGGATCTGTGCTCCCCTTTTCCTGGTGTTTACAAACAAACACCAGGACAAAGAGATCCAGACCCAGTGCCTTGTCCTTATTTGGCAATCACTTTACCTGTGCCTGGGAATAACCTAAGTGTTTGAAAAACCATAGTTGGGAATTAGCAGTCTGGAAACAGATTGCCATGGTTACTGTGTAGAATGCTGTGCTTAATGCTTCCTTGAGTCTTGTGCATGGGTGTGTGTGGATTTAGACATTTTTATTCTAGTTTAGTTAAGGGATAAAATCTTTTTCTATCAGTCAGAAAAAAATGAAAATGTCTCTAGTGTCTTAGAAACATGATTATTTACATCCTTTTTTAAAACAGATATTATGCTGCAAAGAATATTCTCTCTCTCTCTCTCTCTCTCTCTCTCTCTCTCTTTCTCTCTCTCTCTCTCTGTGTGTGTGTCTAGTGAGCTACTCAGAAAATTAATCTAGTTATATAGGAAACTGCCAGACCCACATTTCTTATCTGAAATTGTGTTTGAATTTAATCTCTTTTATCATATATTAACAGAGCAATATGCACATTATGAATGAGAACCTTCCATCACTAACTAGTGTTTAGTTCTGTTTTATTTTTTTGGACTTTCAAGACAGGCTTTCTCTGTATAGCTCTGGCTGTCCTGGCTGTCCTGGAACTCACTGTGTAGAGCAGACTGGCCTTGAACTCAGAAATCTGTCTGCCTCTGCCTCCCAAGTGCTGGGATTAAAGGTGTGCACCACCACCGCCCAGTTTAGTGTTTACTTCTTGTTTCAAACAATGAATCAAACTAGGTTGACGAGGGCATTGCATGGTGTAGAGTCTGTTTGTATTTGGTCCAGGCATACCATTTATATGTGAATTCTCTAATGCACTAAAGTCACTCAGTGCTGCTGTGTGCCTAAGCTGCTTCATGCTTTACTTCAGCAACACTCTGCCCCACAGATACTGTGTCTTCCAAAGAAGTCCAAAATGTCTCCATCAAGGTTTGTTGATTACAACCCAAGTCTTTACTTTCTGTGATAAATGTTGTACACAACTGTTTGATTAATTTTATCTCTCACACAAAAATAATATTTGTGGAGAAACAAATTTTAGCCATAACCAACTAGAAACCTTTATGAAGAGATACATGTATAATTTTATGAACAACCCTTTCTGTTGCTGGGCATAGTAGCACATGCCTGTAATTTTAGCTCTAAGGAGCCAAGGGAAGGCAGGGTTTAGGCCAACTTGGGCTGAATAGTAAGATACTGAACTAAGACAATGAGACCAATAGCAATAAGCATTCATATTGAGAGAATCTACTCTTAGAATACTCTGGACTGAGTATTTTATAACAAGAAAAAAAGAATAGTTGTACAAATAAGACAAAAACCTGTTCAGTAAAAATTTTTCTACAATGAAAATTTTCATAAAGTATAGTGTAGTTTTTTTCTATTTATATTTGTGGAGGAACATGGTTATTTCAACCAGTTGTCCTACATGACCTTCCTTAAGGAATGATTCTTTTTAGAAAGAATATGTATATGTGGATGGTCTGATAAAATATCTATCACTTTAATCACATGGTTTGATTAGTTTTCTGTGATTGGTAGTTGACATTTCTTTCCTTAGGAACTGTCATCTGTAGTAATTATAAAACTTGGTCAAATTGGTTTATGTATATCATCTCTACTATGAACTGTCTTTGGGGTAGTTCTAGATATACTTTCTTCTTTGGTATTCTTGCTAGGTTATTGCCTATAAGTCAGAGAAATAAAAAGTGTCTTCAGCGCCTTACAATAATATTATTTCTGTTTCTTCATCACAGTTTCATTTGCCGAGAAGAGAGATACTCAGAAAATAAAAGGGACAGTAGATGATATGTGGTAGCTCTGTAGTTGCTGTGTGAAGCTGGATGTCCATTTGTGCTCCTTTATGAGAGGTTCTCTGGCCTGAAAGAAGTTCTCCAATTGAGATGTGGAAAGCAAGTACATTCAGAAGGGGGAGGGGTAGGAGAGACTGGTAGTTTGTTGGTCAATTCTCATTTCTTATAGCATGTATTGTCTCTGTGACTAAAACATCTGTCAGACTTTACTTAAGGGAGGAAAGGTTTATTGTAGCTCATGGTTTCAGCCACCATGGCCAGTTAGACACAGCAGCAATCATGGTGGCAAGCATGTATGCTGATAGCACCTCACATCATGGGGGAACAAAGGAACCAAGAGTGGCTGGAGGTGCTGTGCCTAACCTTCAAAGGCCCACTTCTATCAGCTGGACCCCATCTCTAAAGCTTCTACATCTTTATAACACAGGGCCGGTAGCTGGGGAACATGATTTCACATTAAGTGCATCTGGATGCCATTTGAGATTCAAATCAACACAGTGTGTTAACCTTTGACCTTTGACAACATAAAGTTGTTACCTAATTCTCAGAAAGGCCTCAGTTACAATGCTCTTCCTCTTCCATTCCAAAGCCAAATGAAGGATGCTTCTTTCGTTTAAGTATTGATGGGCAGGGTGAGATACTTGCTGCTGGGGCCATGAACACCTGAACATGAGTCAGTCACTGGGAACTGTGTCAGCACAAGAAGAGATGTTTGACAGGATAGAAAGGAGATAAGACAGCATTGTGAGAGTGTGTGTGTGTGTGTGTGTGTGTAGTTGTATAATCAAAATATATCAGATACATGATGAAAATGTTGAACTAATTCAGTCAATACAAAATATTTATGGAGCCGGGCAGTGGTGGTGCACTCCTTTAATCCCAGTACTTGGAAGGCAGAGGCAGGCAGATTTCTGAGTTCGAGGCCAGCCTTGGTCTACAGAGTGAGTTCCAGGACAACCAGGGCTATACAGAGAAACCCTGTCTCGAATCCCCCCCCCAAAATATTTATGGACTATCACAAACAGGTTATATATGGAATTTCAGACTCGACTTGTCATGTTTGAGTAAATTTTTGTCGTTGTTGTTAGTTGAGTCTTATTTTTGGGGGGGGGATGTTTTAGTATGACAAGGGAATATATATAAACACACACACATCCTTTCTTAGAATATACATGTATATATCTTTTCTTACAATTATAAGAGCTATATTTTGCACATGTTTGTATGTGTACGGTAGTACGGAAAGGTGTCAAAACATGTCTGATTTTGTGTCCTTGTGTTAAATCTTCAAAAGCATCTAATAAATGACCAATATTCCCAGCTTCTTGCTTTTGGTAGTTTCTGTAACACTTGCCTCATATTTCCATTGCTGCATATACCAATGTGTATTTTAATGATTTGATTATTTCAGTAACCAATGTTCCTACTGGCTTTAGAATTTTTAGGATATCGCTTTAAAAAAATTCAAACTGATTGACACATAATAGAAGTGGCATAAGCATTGGAGGGAGAACATAAGCCTTTAAGAGGGAACATGGAACACTTTAAAATGCTATGAGCACTAATTCCAAAGCCAATAGGAAGCCAGCAACTCCAGTAAAAATGAATACGGCCGCGCGATAGAAGCTGGATGCAAGGATGGCAGCTGGGACGTGGCTTTTCTCATTTCCTTTGTTTTGGCTTTTGATTGCTCAACAAGTTGTAAGCAACATCATCCCTTTAACAAAGTATTTCACAGGAGTCAAGGAAGGCTCTGTATGAACAAGAAGTGTACTACCTGGGGCTGATCTTGGTGGGCAAATATGTTTATTTTGATGGATGGAGCCGAGATGTAGAACTGATAGAGAAAAGGTGGCAGGGTGTAGTGGGGGGTGTTCTCTGCTCCACCAAATCACATATGACTAGAAATTGCAACCAGACAGCAATCTGTGAAGCTAGCAATAGGAGCTCCTCCGTCTGGTGCCTGCTGTGGATGTCTGGCGCCCAGCAGCGCCAGATTTGGTGTAAGTGGGGCTTCTGTTTAGGAAACTGTGCCAGTTTTTTTTTTTTTCTTGAAAAGTGGATTCTGGCTTTTATTTCTATATTTATGTATGGGGTAGAAAAAAGAAAACCTCAGAATTACAACCGTGTTTATTATATCCAAAGCATTAGATCTTGGCTGGTTTTCTATAGATTATTATGATCTTATGTGTATATATCTGCTGCTGCTTTTGAGAGTCATGAAAATAGTTTTCATTTTGCAAGCTTTTACATAGAAGTTATGCATAATTTCTAATTCATCTCCCCCCCATTTTTTGTACATGCATTTGTGTTGGCAAATTTGGTGGTTTCTATAAAACCTCTATTATTGTTTTAGATCGAAGTCTTTCTTCTTTTTGATCCTTTGAACTGTTGGGGTGTGAGAGCAACACCTCCCTCCCAGTTACCCTTGGTCCTTGACCTTTGATCCTCTGACGAGCATCACCTTTCTCCTCATGAAAATGAAAGATGTGCAGTCTGCTTTTACACCTTTCCTTGCTGTCTTACTCCCCTTCGAACACAGAAGCAGCAGCCCCAAATCTTCCTTCTTCCTTCTTCCTTCTTTCAATTGCTTTAGACACAACTTAGGAGCTTGTTTAATCTAATCTGGGTTGGAAACATGTGAATCTCCATCCCAACTTCCTTCCCAGCTTTATGTGTGTGTGTGTGTGCGCGCGCGTGCGTGCGCGTGTGTGCGTGCATGCGTGCGTGTGTGTCTGTATGTGTGTGTGTCTGTCTGTGTGTGTGTCTGTGTGTGTGCGCGTGCGTGCGCGTGTGTGCGTGCGTGCGTGCGTGTGTGTCTGTATGTGTGTGTGTCTGTCTGTGTGTGTGTCTGTGTGTGTGTGTGTGTGTCTGTGTCTGTGCGTGTGTGACTCTGTGTGTGTGTCTGTGTGTGGCTCTGTGTGTGTGTGTCTGTGTCTGTGTGTGTGTCTGTGTGTGTCTGTGTCTGTGTGTGTGTGTCTGTGTGCGTGTGTGTATGCGTCTGTGTGTGTGTGTCTGTGTGTGTGTGTGTGTCTGTGTGTGTGTGTGTGTGTTGAGTCTCTAATGTGTTTTCCAGCATTCCTTCACAAAGTCAATGTAAAAATATTTTTCATCACTGGACAGCTTTGTATGTAATAGGTAGTTGTCAAAACTAAAGATCAAGTCTGGGGATATGGCTCAGCCACAGAACACGTGCCCAGTATGCTTGAGTCCCCATCTCTGATACCACCCCTAAAAATAAGGAAACACTATGATGCAGTCTAAAGTATGCCTTTATCTTTCCACTCACTGTTATTAGCATAAAAGCTGCACCGTGGCCCATGTGGTCCATTGAGGAAATATGTAGCTCTTTACCTAGTGCTTTCTATTTCTCAAAATCATCAAACTTCCTTAAATAGTCTTCATTGCCAGAGTGGGACACAGTTTACACTCTGCATTCAGCAATAGTTCATAAATCGTCTTTTGCCCTTTCCCACCTTTCGAAGCCTTCCATCCCATGTCTTTTAGTGCCAAACATTGTTAGTCACTTTTCTGCCTAAGACCCTGCAGAGTCTTGAGATTAAAGCTTAATGTCACAAGCGTGAGGTGCAGAGTCTTGTCATCTGGCAGGCTCTTCTGTGGTGACTTCTCAAAGCTCCATTCTGAAGAATTAACCTGTAACTTGTTATGCCTCTTTTATTATGGCATGTCACTGTGATTTTCTATGAGTATTTACTTTAGCCTAAGATATCTCTTTACCTCTTTATGGTTTGGATAAGTATCCCTCCTAGTCCTTCCAAGGGCCCATGTGTACAGAGTTTTGTCTGCCAATCTGTGGCGCCATTGAGAAGAGGTAAAATCTTTAGGAAAAGGAGCCATTTAACATCGGTGTGGACAGGACTTTGAAGGTGATAATGGGACTATGCATTCTCTTCTCCCTGCTTCCCTAGTATTAGTGGATGGAAAGACAGCGTCTGTGTGCTACGATGTACTGTGGCAGCATAGGCTACAAACAGTATGGTCTGAACATTGCACTAAAATCCTTCCAAATAGACTGAACTGTGATTCAAAACAAACCATTTTTACTCTTTGGACATTTTGTCAAAGCTATGGAAAACTGACTAAAACAACACCTCTCCCTTTGAAGAATGGGTTTCTGATGGCTCTTGATCATCAAGTGACCGCCATTGCCTTTATGTCTTATTTGTATGTGTCTTGTCTGTGTTAATGTAGTCATTGGGCATCCTCCGATTACTACCAAACTGCACTGTTAGTGTCAGTGTACTGTTCCTATAGTAGGCACAGGGTACACAGGCTTGCATCATAGTGTTCTTTGCAGATACTCTGGAGCAATGAGTAAGTTCATCTAAGAAAGATTTAATTGTCTTTAAGCATTTTCTGTATTTTAATCCCTTATTCAACCTTGGTATCTTTAAATTATACTTGCAGCCTTGAATATTGACTCTTTTTTTTTTTTGTCATTCCTTTTTTTTAAAGATATTTTCTTTATTTACATGTAAATTTCTCCTTTCCCAGTTCCCCTCCAAAAAACAAACAAACAAACAAAAACAACAAAAACAAACCCCTGTTGCCTCCCCCTTCCCCATGCCTGCCACCCCGCCCTCTCCCACTTATTGGCCCTGGCATTCCCCTACACTGGGGCACAGAACCTTCACAGGGCCAAGGTCCTCTCCTCCTACTGATGATCAAATTTGCAATCCTCTACTATACACATGCTGCCAGAAACAGACCCACCATGTGCAGTCCTTGGTTGGTGGTTAAGACCCTGGGAGCTCTGAGGGTACTAGTTAGTTCATATTGTTGTTCGTCCTTAAGGGGCTGCAAACCCCTCAGCTCCATAGGTCCTTTCTCTAACTCCTTCATTGGGGACCGTGTACTCAGTTGAACACTATCACATTCATTACTGACTATACATTTAAATGTATAACAAGACACATTGACTCATAAACTACATGAATAGTGGACTACTCAGTAGCAAACACAGCTGTAAAAATTTTATATATCAGATCCCTGTGTTGCATATCCTCATTTTATTTTTAAAATTCTATTGATTCATTTTAGTGTGTGTGTGTGTACACATGTGCATATGCATATGTGTGTGTGTGTGTATACAGGCATGTGCATTTCACATCATGCCAATATAAAAATCAGAGGATAACTCTTGGGGGCCAGTTTTCCCCCAGTCACCTTGTGAGAAGGATCAGGGCTCAAACTCAAGTCCACATGTGTATAAACTCTCTGAACCATCTCTCAGGAATCTTTGTTTTAAATGAACATGTTTGTTAATTTTTACAGGCTCTTAATTAACATGTAAAATTGAAGGTATTTAGAGATTACAATGTGATATTTCAACATGTGTTTAAGCATTTACTAGTCAAATCAGGCAATTAGAGCTCTCATTTCTTTTTAATTTATTAATGTTTAGAATTATTTTAGATCCTTTTTGTTCTTCACAAATTATTTACATGTCTGAAATAAACTCAATACAGAAAGACAAATGCCACATGTTTAATATGTAGATCTGAATGTTGAATAGTGATTACTAGCAGTTGGGATAGATAAATGAGACAGGAGGGAAAATCCACACATTGACTAAGTCTGAGAAAACATGGCTTTGCCCTTGTGTGATCAGTGACTGCTCCGACACAGGTAGATAGAAGATGAGTACTAATTTTCCACAGCACATTGGAATACTATTGTTCTAATTTATTTTCATAGTTGTTAATATGATAACTTTTACTCTACAGTATTTTTTTGAATTACATACACAATATTTGAGTTAACCCCAACTATTGGTCTGTTAAAACACTATGAATTTATTTCATTATCTAGCTTGTAGTCCATTATTGAGGGAAGGCAGGACAGGGACTTTGGCAGGGCAGGAAACTAGAGGCAGAAACAGATGCAAAGGACATGGAGGGGTGTTGCTTACTGGTTTGTTCTTCATAACTTGCTCATTCTACTTTATAATAGAGTGCAGGACCACCTATCCTGGTGTAGCAGCCCTCACAATGAGCGGGGCCTCCTATATCAATCATCAGCCAAGAAATGCCTTACAGGCTTGCTAGCAGCCCAATTTGGTGGAGGCATTTTCTCAATTGAAGTTTCTTCTTTCCAAACAAATGGCTCTAACTAGTACTGAGTTGACATAAAACTAGCCAGCACAATCCACCCCATCGGCTTCACACACAACCACATCATTATTCAACCAGAACCTTCCCTTTCTCATTTGTCCCCAGGGTGGCACATTAATGTTGACAGCATACTATGAAGCATTAGTAAATTAAATTTAAAAGTTAAAAGTCCAGCCTCTTTAATATACCTCAAGTCTCTTTCAGTGTTCAGTCTCTCTAAAATTCCAAAGTCTCTTTAAAAATTCAAAGTCTTTTAACTGTGGGTACAAACATAATCACCAAAACAAAACCCAAGTTCCACAGTATCAAGAGATCAGTGTTTGATGTCTGGGATTCATTCATGATCTTCTGTGCTCCAAAGGGCCTTGGAACAATGCCATTTTTCCAGTTCTGCTATCTGAAGCACATGCAGCTTTTCCCCTAGGCTTTCCATGGTAGCATCTCCAAAATGCGGGAGTCTCTGATATACCTGGGATGCACCTTTACCAATAGACTTTCTTGGTCTCTCCTTGGACTCTAACCTGCCACATGGTGCCAGAACTCCCCTTCTCTCCCTGACCCCTTCCATCCTGGGGTTTCTGATAAAACTGAGGCTGTAATTTCACCAGTAGCCTCTCCTGGCTTTTCCTCAGGGACTGTAGGCCTGCCACATAATGCCAAGCCTCAACTGCTCTCCATGACCCCTTTATTCCTTTAAAACCAGCACTATCTTTGTGACTGATTTACTACCAAGTTACCTGCCAGCACGAGATGCAGCCTTGGCCCCTTCTGTGTCACAGGTTGTGGGTATGAACCTCAAGGATATAGCCCCATATTTATGCTCCTCAGTGATGTTGCTTTCTTCTTAATCACTTTAATTTCAGCTATCCTATATTAATTGTCACAGTAAAGCAGAGGCGTCAGTGCTAGACTCTTGTTAATCAAGGTATATATATTCTTCAGTCTCAGCCCTACAGTTTTCTAAGTCAACATGTAAGTACTGTATTTATAGCATTACCACCCTCCCTGTGCCCCATCCATTCCTCCCCTGTCCTTCCACTCCCTTTCAAATTTATGACCTCTTCTTTATTATTACAGAACATACATACTTATACATGTACACAACTGTGCATGTGCACGTGTGTGTGAGCACACAAACACACATACACACACACACACACACACACACACACACACACACACACACACAGCCAAAAAAAAACCCTGAATTTACTTAGCATTGCTCACATGTACATGTTTTTAGGGCTGGCCACTTAGGATTGGGTAACTTTTCAGTGATTCACCCTGGTGAAACTGATTCTCACTCTCTTTCCAGCTATTGATTGCCTGTAGCTTTTCATCTAAGGGTAGGGACTTGTGAAATTTCTGTTATCCATGTTGGCATGTTGACTGGTGTGGTCACTATGCAAGTCTTGTTTAGGCAATCACATTGTTGAGAGTTTATGGGACTTGACTCCCCTTTAAAGTTTAGCAAGAAGGTGTCAAATTTGCTTTGGAGTCTGAGTGATCAATTTAAATGCAAACCATTTCAGTAGCTGTGTTACTGAGGAATACATTATGGAAATTTTCAGTAATAGGATCTTTTCAAAACTAATAAGGAAGTATTAATAGTTGAGTAATCTAATGATAACCTTTTGTTTTTAATATTGGTCCTGAGATAGAAGTTGTTTTAATGAAATTTATGAGAGCTAATATAAACAGAATATATTTTGATTTAAGCTAACAGGTTAGGCTCGTTATTAGCATTTTTCATGAGAAAGATTTGTGGATTTGCAGTAGATTGCCATTTTGAGTCTTGAAAGATCAAAGTCTGTTCTTTTGACTAAAAATACAAAAATAACACATGCATGGTACCCTTAACAAAAACACAGGTTTATCTGCCTCAGGTGATACGGACAGAACAACCCAGTGTGAGCAGAGGAAATTTATAATGGATTTGTGGAACTTTCTAGTCATGCATTGCTACTCATACATATACATGTATGTATATGTATATACATACAGACATACAGACATACATACACACATATACATATACATCATATGCATATACATATACATACATGTAAACACACACTCACAAATACTGAGAGAGCTCTGTTTAGCATGAGATAAATGACATGGAAACACAAAGTACCCCATTGTAATCAGCTTTTCTATAATATTCTTTCCCATATTACTATGGCTTGAATACATGGTCCCCAAATGTACATGTGTTAACATTCTGACCCCCTAGGATGGCCCTATTGGGAGGTGATATGAGTATTTAAAAAAGATGGAGTCTGGGACCTAGAATGATGATTCCATTGCTAAAGAGCACATGTTACTCTTCCAGAGGAACCCAATTTGATTTCCAGTACCCACATGGCAGTATACAACCATCGAAAACTCCAGGCCCAAGGAAATGACATCCTCTTTTGACCTCTGCAGATAAAACACACATGACATACATGCAGATAAAACACTTGTACACAGGAATCTAAAAAGTATTTTTTTTTAAAGGAGTTTGTTGGGAGGTTTCATTGTCCCTGGAAACATACTTTTGATGGGAGTTGTAGGATCCCAGTTCCTCTGTCTTTGTGTGTGATTTATAGAAACCTTTTATTTTATTTTTTATTATGTGCATATGAGTTTGTTTGGTGTGTGTGTGTGTGTGTATGTGTGTGCACGCGCGCACATGTGCATGCACACACATGATTGCAGGTACCTGAACATTCCAGAAACGGTATTGGATTCCCCTGGAGTTTTAATTACAGGGGTTGTGAACTAGCTGATATAAGTACTAGAAATCTAAATTGAATCTACAAGAACAGTATTCACTGTCCATCACTGAGCCATCTCTCTAGCCTCTGTCTTTGTTTCTTCAGGAAGCTTTGCTTGTTATATGTTTCTGCCTTGATAACCCATTCAAGCCAGAAGTTCAAAACACCAGGACCCTTAGTTTTAGGCTAGAACCTCTGATACTGTGAGCCGACACACACTTTCCTCCTCAGAAGCTAATTGCTTCAGTTATATTATTGTAGTTAGAGAAAGCTGACACACACACATCCTTTCAGTACCCCCTCTCTCTTTCATGAGCCATCTATGTTGTAGCCTCATCTCTGCTAGAAATGAGAAGATAGAGATTTGCTTAAATTAAAGGAACGTTGGTCAAGTATTCAGAAATGGAGGGACTATTGATAACCCTTAGAGATCAAGCAGCTTTGTGTGTAACATGCGTGAAGAAGCCAAACTTAGAGCTGTTCAGGGCATTCCTAAAGTTAGATAGTTATTGGCCAGGCAGGGGCAAAGGCTCAATTTTCCTAGACCTAGTCAGTATTTGGTTGGTAAGTGTTCTTAGTAGGACTTTATGTCCTACTTATTCAGCATTTAATAAAAAGAATAGGTAATAATTGCATATATTCTAGTCAAGCTCTTATAGCATGAATTAGCTCTGTAATATACATACAGAATAAAAGCCTAAAGTTCAAATACATATTCTATAGATATTCATTTAAAATAGAAAAATCTTGGTGAGGGACGGGGGCGCTGCAACTCTGTGAAGAACTTCATCCATCTGAAGATTAGGTGCACAGTCCATGGGAGCTACACAATCGCTGCTTCAGTCACAGAGCTGCACAATCGCTGCTTCAGTCACAGAGTTTCACAAGACTTTGAATTTATCCGGTGATCGACTGCATCTCCATAAAAGTCTTCAGGAGCTCAAGTGAAACATGCTGTATTCACAATTCTCTTCCAGTGCGTTGGCGCATGTAAGGAACTGGAGAGAGAATCCTTGCCTCTCCTTGGAGTGATGAGTCTGTTAGCTAATCCTGTCAGGCAGAACTCCATCTCTGAGAGTTTGATCCTTGGCCTTTCAAAAAACTAAAATACTCTTTAAGTGCCTGCTGTTTTCACAAATTGCTTTTGATTATGGTATTGAGAAATGAAAGGGTGCCAGAGTTTCTTACAACCCCAGTACTAATTAGCATCACTAATGACCACACCACTTATTTATAGATACTCTTTGGCAAGGCAGAGGAATGAGTAACAACGCTTCCTACTGGTTGTATGACCTTGTGAAGTCATTTTCCTTTTTGTCTGCTTTCTTTACAGTAAGCGGAATATCATCCGCTGAGTTGGGCATTAGGAGACATGCATAGCAAACACCTTGTAATTGCAAGCTCGAGGTCCAGCTCCATAACTTTATAGTCTGGATGCTGTGAAAAAAAAAAAACTGTCAACAGTAAAATGTTTCTAAACACACAAGCAGGGCCTAGCAAGTTGGCTCAGTGGGCAGTACTGCCTGCTCCTGAGCCTGAAGATCTGAGTGTGATACCCTGGAGTAAAATGGCGGAGACAGAAAAGAGACTCCTGAAAGTTGTCCTCTCTCTCTCTCTCTCTCTCTCTCTCTCTCTCTCTCTCTCTCTCTCTCTCTCTCTCTCTCTCTCCCTCTCTCCCTCCCTCCCTCCCTCACACACACACAGTATTTTTTATCATAATTACTTGCCAAGTAAATATCACATGACTTTTTTTTTAAAAAAACAAATTTTGTTTGTTTGTTTGAATTCAGGGTCTCATGTAGCCCAGATTTGTCTCACGTATGTCTATTACATAGTTGAGACTGGCTTTGAGTACCTGATGTTCCTGCTTCCAAATTCCTAGGGCTAGGATCATGAATGTCTGTCACTATGTCCAGCACACATTGTTTTATTTTATTTTGTAAAATACTATTAGAGTTTTTACTTGAGTATCACTATATATATGTATATGTATATAAATAATGCATTTTGGCTTCAGATTAGGAGAGAATTTCCAACCATTTCTGAAGTGGCCCTAAACATGTGAAATCATGTTTTCAGCATGGAGGTTTATAAAATAAAAATATGGAAATACTCTGAAAAACCCTGGCAGTTTCAAGCCAAAATGAATCCTTTCTGTGAAAGCAAATACACACATTTTCCTTACTAACATGTGTTAGCTTAGATTTTCTTAAACCCTACTTTTAATAATGGTTTTTAAATGCTTTAACCTCCCTTCTAGTTCACTCCCCACCAGAGGCAGTGGAAAAGAAAGGTTATTAGGATACAGTTAGGATACAGGGGAAATGGACCTGTTTAGAATTTTTTTTTTTTTTTTTTTGGAGCATAGCTCATCCGTGTTGTCTGGAAATCAGCAGTTCATTTCACAAAATCAGCAGTTTAGCTCATAGAACTCAGCAGCAGCAACAGTGTGGCTTGATCCACTTGCAAACACTTCATGAATATACCAGCAGTCCACTTCAGTGGTGTCAGGATAGCAAACATGAATCAGTGGCATGACCTAGCAGAAGTAGCCAGGCCTCAGCCTAATGGCAGGAGTCAGCAGGAGCAATTACGCCCAGCAGGGATGCCAGGAGACGTTCTCTGCTGTGCCTCTTTCCAAGAAATGAAGATCAACAAAGACAAAGAAGCAAAGAAGTGTGGCAAGGCTAGCTTTGTAAGACAGCCTCTCTCACAGTCCATTGAGTCCTATTTATACTCCCTCCAAACATCCTGTGTCCTCTCTGGGTCTTGCCTCACCATGCATCTTGCCTCAATACTAGAGTCTGTTTTAGGAAAACTCCACTTAAGTTTGTATCAGCTGATGTTACTCTGCCAATTGGCCCAGGTCCACAGAAGCTGTAAGAAGCTGCCAGAACACCACCAGGAGTTTTTTGGTGCATTTCTCTCTATGGAGTCACAATAAGCAGAGCTCAGCTATGCATGCAATGTAAGGCAAACCAACACATGTGTGTCATTAGCGAAGAGTCCTTCATCATGCATCCTTTCACATACTTGCTTTAGCAGAACATCCTTCCACCTGTGTCTGCTTCAGCAAAAGACTCCTTCACCTGTCTGCCCCAGCAAAACGCCATCTGACACAACTGACATTCCAAACAGACCATACGTTTCCAATTCAAATATGCAATGCTTTTCCTTAAAATTTTACTTTAATTTTTACTGGTAATAAAATTGTGTGCATATGAGAGAACTGCTTTAAAATATATTTCTTTATGATATGTGACTAGTGAATGCTTGATCTAAGTATATGTTTTATATATTTATATGCCTGGGATCATGCCAAAAATTTTTGAGCTTTTAAAAGGATTATAAGTCAAAGAAACTTTTGTAAGTTGTGTAAGTAAGCTCTGCTCTAGACTGGGGATTGGCAAACTTCTATAAAGTACCAGAATGTAATGTCTTTCCTTTCGTGGGTCTCTGTTGTAACTTATCAACACTGCCACTGTGGTATGAAAGCACTGATAGTTTGCCCATGAACCAACTGATGTAACCGTATTTGGGTAAAATCTTATTTATGTACACCGAATTGCCTTTGTGTATGTTTAATATTCCTATACCACAAAATATTTTCCTTTGATTTCCCCCACCCCAAGCATTTTGAAGGCTTATAAAAGCATATGGACTTTGCCCTATGTCCATAGATGGATGCTTTTCCCCAGGGGATGGTGTGGCTGAAAGGCATCTCTACAGTTGGAGGAACTGGTCTAGCAATGATGTTGGGGCTGTACTTCCCGGCTGTGCCCATGATTGAACTGAACCCTTTCTTTGATCCTGAGGCCATGTTTTGGGTAGTGTGTGACAGTACTCATAGCAGAAGGAATGCTCTTAGGGCTAGACGGCTGTTTTGGAGGTGGACAGAATGTCTGGTAGTGAACGTGGCACATTGTACTCATGCCACACATAGAGTCAAGTTCATGTTGAGAGATACTGTCCGCATTCCTGTTTCACAAAATTGACATTCCCAAGGTTTGGGGGACTCAGCCCTTTTTCAGGCACAGCAGATTGGCTCTTGGTGCGTAGACTCATGCTTTCAATACAAGGATCTTTTTTCTTTTTTTCTCTCATTTGTTTTCTACTTGTATTCTGAAGCCATTCTCTTTATATTAAAGGGAGACTGAAAATGAAAAACTTATTGAAATACAAAGAGCCAAAGAAAAAGTGTTCATCTTAATGTTTTCTTTTGAAATTGTTGGCCTATAAGTTTATTTCAATAAAATTTCCTAATTTAAATATGTTTTGCTCAAGGCTTTAGAACATGGTGTTGGTTTTTATATGGTTATTACAGTGGGATGAAGAGAATTCGATCACAGATGAGTGTGGAAAAGGTTTTATTGACCAAGTGGTTAATATTATTGGTACAACATTTGTTTTTATAAAGGTAAAGGAATGTGTTGCTTAGTTGTTTATTTACTAAGAATAAACAAAGCACTAGACTTAATCCACACCACCATGTAAACAGAGAATCTGGGATACACGTCTGTAACTCCAGGCTTCTGGCCATCCTTGCTATTCTTGGCTACATAGTGAGTTGGAGACCAACCTGGCACGTATGAGATCCTAACTCAGACACAAGGAGGGAAGAGAGAGGGATAAGGGAAGAGAACCGAAGAGGAGGGAGGAGAAGGAAGGAGACGAGAGGAGGGGAGAGAAGAGACACGAAGCACACAGTAGAGATCCCAAGACACGCCAACTTTATTTCCTTTATTATAAACATAATTGTGACAGAGTCTGAAATGAACTTTGAGGAGTATTGCCATGTTGGTCTTTAAAGTAATTTCTACCCCACTTCACCATAGACAACAAACGGTTATTTATGTATAACTAATGTAATCCCCCCTTTTAATGTGTTCTGGTGGGTGATCTGCATTAAAAATAATATCTGTTAAAAATTAAAAGTTGCACTTCACCTACTAATACATGTCTATAAAATACATAAAGCAAAATATTGATTATTAGATGAAATGTAGCAAATGAAACCATTATCTGTGAAGTACTAGAGGATGTGTGTATCCTTCTGTGTTGTTCCCAACTGCCTATCAAATTCACTATACCTTCTTCAATTATTATTACTTATTTTTTGATAATGCACATATGTACCTATTTTACACACACACACACACACACACACACACACACACACACACACCTTACTGAGTTTATTTAATGTTGCTTGTATGCACCTGTATGTGTTTCTTAGTTACTTCTCTATTGCTATTACAAAACACCACAACCAAGGCAACTTACAAAAAGGAAACATTTACAGGGGTTTATAGTTTCAGAGGGTGATTTCATGACTATCATAGCAGGGAGAATGGTAAGAGGCAGGCAGGCATGGTACTGGAACAGTATAGGAGAACTCTCATCTGAGACAACACACACACACACACACACACACACACACACACACACACACACAGAGGAACTAAATCGGAGTTTTTGATACCTCAAAACCTATCAGTGACACAGCTCCTTCAGCTAGGGCATACTTCCTAATCCTTCATAAATAGTTCCACAAGCTGGGGACCACGTATTTAAACATATGAGCCTATGTGGGCATTCACATTCAAACCATGACATTCCATTCCTGGCTCCTATAGGCTTCTGGCTCTATCATAATGAAAAAATGCATTCCCTGTAAAGGTCTTCATGGTCTTAGATAATCTCTTAACTGTAATCCCATGTAAAATCCTAAGATTCAACCATGTACTTCCAGTATACAGTGGCACAGACTATTCATTACCATTCCAAAAGGAAGAAATGGGTTCATAGTGAAGAAATAGTGGACCAAAAACCCACCAGAGAAAACTACAAATCCTATAATCCTATTTCTGATGTCAAAGGGCATAGATGACGCTGTCTTTTCAGCTTTGCTGACCACGCTTCTCTCTCCCTCTCTTTGGCTGGCTATACTCCCTGTATGCAGCTCTCTCTGGCAGAAAATCCTACAGTTCTGGCACCTGCATTATCCTGGCATCTCCAGTGCTCAACAGTTTCATGTCTGTTGCTTCATGCAATGGCTACTCAGAACTCTATGCAATGACTTCTCCAATAATCATCTGGCTTCAGAGGCTTTCTTTAACCAAGAAAGAAGATCCTACAATCTCGTGTCTCTATCTTTCATGACTCTAAAGCCAAAAACCACATGACTAATGTTGCCAAGTTAGGCTGCCTGCTTGGCCCACTACTTGATATCTACAAAACTTTATTTTTCCTCTGTTTTCCTTTTATTGCAAATAGATTTTTTTCCTATACAGTATATTTTGATTATGGTTTTTCCTCTACCAACTCCTCTGAGAACCTTCCCACTTCCTCTTCCATACAAATCCACAGCACTTTTGTCTCACCTTAGGAAACAAATAGGCATCTAAAGAAGAATAATAAAGTGAAGTAAAGTAAAATAAGTTAAAACAAAACCAACTAAAGCAGAACTGGACAAATATGAACCAAACTTTTCTACTTGGTGGGTTAGTCTTTTTCTTACCCTTTATTGGCCCTGCCCCTGCTGGTTTCACTCCCTAGCACTATAGAGGAGAGAAAGGATAGAGGAGAGAGAGAGAGAGAGAGAGAGAGAGAGAGAGAGAGAGAGAGAGAGAGAGAGAGAGACCAAAAGAAACAAGGAGAGACAAAGAGAGAGAGACAGAGAAAGAGAAAGAGACACAGAAACAGAGAGACAGAGACAGAGAGAGACAGAGAAAGAGAGACAGACACAGAGAGAAACAGAGAGAAAGAAAAAGAGAGACAAAGAGATAGAAAGAGAGACAGACACAGAGAGAAACAGAGAGACACACAGAGAGACACAGAAAAACAGAGACAAAGAGAGACAGAGAGATATGGATTTAATTTCTTTCTTCTTGTTTCTTTTTTGAGCATGACTACTAACAAACCAAATCCAACTCCCACCCCTGAACAACCACCAACCACCAACCCCATCTATTGGAGCTCTAGCATTTATGTACCCTCTAAGAAATTCCCAGAGTTCCAAACATCACACAATTGCAGAAATTATCCACAACTGGCAAACCATGGATCTGCTAGAGCATGAGGCAAATCATAGTCAGCTGCTTCAAAGGAGTCTCATATTCCACACCTGTGATTACAATGAAAACATGTTCTTATAATATTTCTGTGTTTTTATAACAAACCAAAATTCCAGAATTTTCACTACATAAACCAGACTGAAGAAAAGGAACCAAAGAAGGATTTTCAGAGACATACTATGGAGCAGAGACTGAAGGAAGGACAATCCAGAGACTGCTCCACCTGGGAATCCTTCCCATATTCAGTCGTCAAATCTAGACACTATTGTGGATATCAGCAAGTGCTGGCTGACAGGAGCCTGATGTAGCTGCCTTCTGAGAGGCTCTGACAGTACCTGACTAATACATAAGTGGAGGCCCACAGCCATCCATTAGACTGAGCACAGGGTCCCCAATGAAGGAGCTAGAGAAAGGACCCAAGGAGCTGAAGGGTCTACATCCCCTTAGCATGAACAACAATATGAACTAACTAGTACCCTCAGAGCTCCCAGGGACTAAAACTCCGACCAAAGAGTACACATGGGGGGACTCATGGCTCCAGCAGCATGTGTATAGCAGAGGATGGCCAAGTCGGTGATCAATGGGAAGAGAGAACCTTGGCCCTGTGAAGGTTCTATGCCCCAGTGTAGAGGAATGCCAGGGTCAGGAAGTGGGATAGGGTAGGGTAGTGAGCAGGGGGAGGGAGGAGGGAATAGGGGATTGTTTTAGTTTTTTTTTTTAGAGGGGAACCTGGGAAAGGAGATATTGTAAATAAAGAAAATATCTAACTAAAAAAAAAGAAAGAAAAGAAAAGGATCCAAAGAAAAAGCATAAGCAACACAGATAGATGCAGAGACACACATGTTCATAGACACAGGAATTCCATAAAAACACAAAACTGGTAAGACAGACATTTTCACTATATTAATCCCACTGATCCATCATAGGAGATTTTTCCATCTTCTAATATCTTCTTCAATTTCTTTGTTCAGGGACTTGAAGTTCTTGTCATACTGATCTTTTACTTCTTGGTTAGAATTATACCAATATATTTTATATTATTTGTGGCTATCATGAAGGGTGTTGTTTCCCTAATTTCTTTCTTGGCCAGTTAATCATTTGTATAAAGGAGGGCTACTGATTTCAGTGAATTTTGTATCCAGCTACTCTGTTGAAGTTGTTTATCAGCTGTAGGAGTTCTCTGGTAGAATTTTTGGGGTCACTTAAATATATTATCATATCATCTGTGACTAATGATACCTTTACTTCTTCTTTTACAATTTTTATTACCTTGATCTCCTTTTGTTGTCTAATTGCCCTAGCTAGAAATTCAAGTACTGTATTGAATAGATAGGGATAGAGTGGGCAGCCTCATCTTGTCCCTGATTTTAGTGGGATTGCTTCAAATTTTTCTCCATTTAATTTGATGCTGGTTATTTGCTTGCTGTATATTACTTTTATTATATTCAGGTATGTGCCTTGAATTTCTGATGTTTCCAAGAGTTTTAGGGGGCTTTGGTTTGTTTAAAAGACACATGAAGGCGTACTGGATTTTGTTGAAGGCGTTTTCAGCATCTATTGAGATGATCAGGTGATCTTTTCCTTTGAGTTTGTTTATATAGTAGATTACATTGATGGATTTTAATAATAATAATAATACTTATTATTAATCTTTTTTACAGTCCAGTTGTTATTCCCCTCAAGATCCATCCTCTGACTGTTCCTCATCCCATACCTCTTCACCATCTCTAAGAGGATATCATACCTACCTACCCAGACTTCCCCACTCCCTGGGGTTTCAAGTCTCTTGGGGGTTAGGTGTGTCTTCTATCACTGGGGCCATACCAGGCAGTCCTCTGCTGTATATGTGTCTGGGGCCTCGGACCAGCTGGTGTATACTGCCTGGTTGGTGGCTCAGTTGAGAGATCTCAGGGCTCCAGGTTAGTTGAGACTGCTGGTCCTATGGGGTCATACTCCTCCTTAGCTTCTTCCAGCATTTCCCTAATTCAACCACAGGGGTCCCCAGCTTCTGTCCATTGGTTGGATATAAGTATCTGGACCTGACTCTTTAAACTGACTGTTGGGCTGCTTGGAGGGCAGCCATACTAGGCTCTTGTCTGTAAGGACATCTTGGGGGACACTCTAGAGTTCTTTCTCTAGAGTTTTTATTGAATAGTTTGAGAAGTATTGGCGTTAGCTCTTCTTTGAAGGCCTGATAGAATGCTGCACTAGAACTATCTGGGCTTTTTTTGGTTGGGAGGCTTTTGATGACTGCATCTGTTTCATTAGGGCTTATTGGATTGTTTAGATAGTTTACCTGATCCTGATTTAACTATAAGTGGTATCTGTCTAGAAAGCAATCTACAGATTCAGTGAAATTCCCATTCAAAGTTTCAACATAATTTTTTACAGGCCTTTAAAAGAGCAATTTTCAACTTCATATGGAAAAACAAAACAAAATAAAAACAACAACAAAACAAAACAAAACAAAACAAAAATCCAGGAAAGCTAAAACAATCCTGAACAGTAAAAGAACTTCTGGAGGAATCACCATCTCTGACCTCAAGTTTTATTATAGATAAACAGTAATAAAAACCTGCATGATATTGGTAGAGAAACAGACAAGTTGACCAGTGGAATAGAAGTGAAGCTCCAGAAGTAAACCTATACACCTTTGGACACTTGATCTTTGGCAAAGACACTAAAACCATACGTTGGAAAAAGGAAAGCATCTTCAACAAATTGTTGCACAAAACTCAAGTACAAGTAGATCAAATACCTCAAGATAAACCTGGATACACTAAATTTAATACAAGAGCAAGTGGGGAATAGACTGGAATGCATGGATTCAGGACGTACATTCCTGAACATAACACCAACAGCTGATCACTAAGATCAACATTGATAAATGGGACCTCATGAAACTAGAAAGTTTCTGTAAGGCAAAGGACACTGTCAAAAGGACAAAACAGTTGCCTACAGATTGGGAAATGATCTTCACTAATCTTACATCCAACCGAGGGCTGATATCCAAAATATATAAAAAACTCAAGAAGTTAGATTCCAACAAACCAAATAACTCAATTAAAAAGGGGGTACAGAGCTAAACAGAGAATTCTCAACAGAGGAATCTCAAATGGCTGAGAAACACCGGAAGAAATGTTCAACATCCTTAGTCATCAGGGAAATGCAAATCAAAATGATCCTGAGATTCCATCTTGCACCAATCAGAATGGCTAAGATCAAAACCTCAAGTGACAGCACATGCTGGTGAGGATGTAGAGAAAGAGGAACACTTCTCCATTGTTGGAGGGACTGCAAACTTGTTTAACCATTCTGAAAATCAGTGTGGCAAAGGGTATGGGGGATGGGCAGAGGAACTCTGTGTGGAGGACTGGCAGGCATTTGATAAACAAATAATTTTTTAAAAAATCCACAAAACTAGAAGCCATGATATATATTCAAAGTACCTGTATGGTTAAAAATATAAACAAAAACTAAACTAAGCAAACAAAAAAACAGAGCTCTGACTAAACATTATGAGACAAAGGACCTCCTGAGATGCCACTGGGTTACTTTTATGCTGTTCAACTATTTTTATTGCTTTTTCATAACCTTTCCTTTGTTGCATAACCATTCCTTTTTAAAAGTTAGAAGCTTAACTGAACAGGTTCTTGCCCTGAGAGCATCATTCCTCTATTCCCTTTCCACTCTCTTTTCTCCTTATCTCTTTCAGAACAAACCTTGGCTCCAATATTAAACTTTCTGGTGTTCATTTTCTTTTCCAACTGCATTTTCTACCTCTCTCTGCCCTACTTGCTCTTTTCCACTGTAGATCCACATAAGAGTGATCACTAATAGCTATGTGACACAGTCAATGTTAGGCTGTCTCTAAATCTCTTCTGACAAGAAAATTAGTCCATTATTTTTCAATTTTGCCTCAGGCAAATTTTTAGGACAAGGGTAGAAATCAATGATATTCTCTGCTAAAATGTCACATGACTGTTCTCTAGCTCATCTGGCTGTGTTATTCATGTTGAAATTTTATGAGCTAGACCTTCATTGTCCCCTTGGTTTTAGCACTATTATCTTCAAAGATCTTAAGAGAAAGGCTCAATAAGACCCACTTCAGCTTTGGTTTTTTTATTTGTTTGTTTTGCTTTGCCAAAAATAAAATGTCAATAGGTGTGTGTGTGTGTGTGTGTGTGTGTGTGTGTGTGTGTAAAATTCTGGATCTTTGATTCTGTTCCATTGATTAACCTGTCTGCTTATGTGCCAATACCAGGTGGTTTTTATTACTATTGCTCTGTAGGACAGCTTGAAATTAGAGAAGGCAATACCTCCAGAAATTCTTCTATTGTATGGGATTGTTTTACCTATCCTGGGTTTGTTATTTTTCCATATAGAGTTGAGACTTTCTCTTTCAAGGTCTGCAAAGAATTATGTTGGAATTTTGATGGGAATTGCATTCAGTCTGTAGATTGCTTTTGGTAAGATGGTCATTTTTACTATGTCAATTCTACTAATCCATGAGCATGGGAGATCTTTCTATCTTTTGATATCTTCTTCAATTTCTTTCTTCAGAGACTTGAAGATCTTGTCATACAGGTCTTTTACTTGCTTGGTTAGAGTTATCTCAAGATATTTTATATAATTTGTGGCTATTGTGAAGGGTGTTTTTTTTCTCTACAATGTAAAAAAAGCCTCTTCAACAAAGGGTGCTGGTCTATCTGGATGCCTGCAAGTAAAATAATTCAAATAGATCCATATTTATCATCATACACAAAACTCAAGTCCAAGTAGATTAAGCACCTCAACATAATCCTGGATACACTAAACCTAATACAAGAGAAGGTGGGAAATAGCCTTGAGTGCATGGGTACTGGACACAACTTCTTGAGTAGGACATCACCAGCACAGGCACTAAGATCAACAACTCATAAATGGGACCTTAGGAAAGTGAAAATTTTTCTGTAAGGCAAAATACACCATCAATAGCACAAAACAGCAGCGTCCAGAATGGGAAAATATCTTCACTAACCCTATATCCAACAGAGGACTAAATCAAAATTTATAAAGAACTCAAGAAGCTAGGTATCACCAATCCAAATAACCCAACCCCTTAGGACAAACAACAATATGAACTAACTAGTACCTTCAGAGGTCCCAGGTACTAAACCACCAACCAAAGAGTACACATGCTAGGACTCATAGCTCCATCTGCATATGTAGCAGAGGATGGCCTAGTCAGTCATCAATGGGAGGAGAGGCCCTTGATCCTGTGAAGGTTCTATGCCCCAGTGTAGGGGAATGCCAGGGCCAGCAAGCGGGAGAGGGTGGGTTGGTGAGCAGAGGGAGCGGGGAGGGACCAGGGGTTTTTATTTTTTGGAGGGGAAACAGGGAAAGGAGATATCATTTGAAATGTAAATAAAGAAAATATCTAATAAAAATGGGGTACAGAGTTAAACAGAGAGTTCTCAACAGAGGAATCTTGAATGGCTGAGAAACGAAATGTTTGAAGTTCTTAGTCATTATGAAAACACAAATCAAAATGACTGTGCAATTCCATCTTATACCAGTCAGAATGGCTAAGATCAAAAACTCAAGTGACAGCACATGCTGGTGAGGATGTGGAGAAAGAGGAACAATTCTCAGTTACTGGTAGGTTTGCAAACTTGTACAACGAAATTGTAAGTCAATTTGGTAGCTTCTCAGAAAATGGGAAATAGTTCTACCTCAAGACCCAGCTAATCTGCTCCTGGGCATATACCCACAAAATGTTCCACTATACCACAAGGATACTTGATCAACAATGTTCATAGAAGCTTTATTTATAATAGCCAGAAATGGGAAAAAAACCTAGATGTCCCTTAACCAAAGAATAGATAAAGAAAATGTGATTCATTTACACATGGAATACTATTCACAGCTACTAAAAACAAGAACATCATGAAAATTTCAGGCAAATGAATGGGACTAGAAAATATCATAGTGAGTGAGGTTACTTAGATCCAAAAAGAACTCACTTATAAGAGGATATTAGTCATAATTAACAATATAACCAGGCTGCAATCCACAGACCCAAAGAAGCAAAGTCACCATGAGGGTCCAAGGGAGGATGCATGAATCTTACTCAGAAAGGGAATTAAAATAGACATCTGAAGTGGGCAGAGGGTGGGAGCTTGGCAGAAGAGGGCATGAGGAAGGTCACAGGGGTGGGATCAGGCATGAGGAAGTATGGAAAATGGTGGTAGAAGGAATGGAAACTGTTAGAGGGCGTCTTTGCGATGAGCCTAGGACTGGGGGCTATGTGCAATCAGGATGTAATATGAATAAATAAAAATTTTAAAGACTCCTTTATAGTATTTAACCACTTTCCTAGTCCAAAAGTCCCCAAATCTTCCACAGTCCTTAAAAGCAGAATAAAGCAAAATGAAACCAAACCAAAGCACAACAACAACAACAACAACAACAACAGACCAGTATGATCAGGCCTGCATATCAACAGTTCATTTCCTGGTTCCAATTTCTGTCTTAGTTACTTTTCTAATGCAGTAATAAATCATCTTGACTAAGGCATTACAAAAAGGGAAACCTTTATGGGTGGCTTACAGCTCCAGAGAGTAAAATCATTATGCAAGGGAACATGGCAACAGACAGGCAGGCAGGCATGCCACTGGAGCAGCAGCTGAGAGTCTCACATCTAGAGACAAAATCTACATGGCAGAGAAAGAAAGCTAGCTGGGCTTTTGAACTCTCAAAGCCTACCATCCAGGGACATGGCTCCTTCAACAAGACCACACCTTCTAATAGTTCCCAAGCAGTTCCAACTGGGAACCAAGTATCCAAATATATGAGTCCGTTTGGGCTCTTCTCATTCAAATCCCCACAGTGTGCTTAGGGTTCACCACTGGGATTGGATACCGTATCAGGTTGTTGGCATGCCAACTACTGTTATCATCATGTAAGTCTTGTTTAGGTAGCTATTCTATTGATATTTCAAGGGTACAGATATCTGGCAGAGACTATTTCACAGCCAATATCCTGGTCCTTTGGCTCTTCCACTACTACTTCCACAATTTCCCTGAGTCTAAGGCATAGGGGTCGTATTATAGATGTATCAGTTGGAGCTGGTCCCATACTCACTCACTCTCTGCATTTGGACCACTTGCTGATCTCCATAATACTCGCCATCTGTTGCAAAGAGAAGCTTCTTTAATGAGGGGTGAGAGCCAGTCTTATCTGTGGGTATAAGGATAAGAATTTTAAAAAATACCATTAGAAAGTATACTGGTTAAAGGAAATGGCAATAATAATTTATTTTCTTGTTTTAAACCACTTTTGGCATATAACTTAGGTAGTTTGACTATAATATATCTAGCATGAGGTATGGGGAACACACACACACATGCAATTTTATGAAATTCTACTACTATTTACTACTATTTATTGGATCAAGTTGAGGGATACAGGATTTGAGAGGCAGATAATACTAAGTAAGAGTTAAGAGATTGTTGGGAGTGTTACAGGGACAATAATGCAGGAGCAGATGGCAAAGCATGTTCAGAGAGGAGGTGAAGTTGGCAGTAGATCACTCTGTAGGCTGATTCCAAGGACCCCAGGAGGTGCTCTGCCCTTGAAAGTTCTGACATGAAGCAAGGAGGAAAGTTGGTTCTCTGACACTTACTACTCTATGGAAGTTTCACTGTCCCAGGACAAGGTAAAGAAGAATGAGGAAATGCCATGGACCGGGATTTCTTACGGGGTCTCTTGTTCTGCGGGACGAGGGGTTCTGGCCAGGTGTGCATGGGATTCGGCTTTGACAAACAGACTAGACACGAGTGGTGTAAGGTCTGAGTGTATTTTTCAAATATGGAGTCAGGTTTATATAGTCGATACAGAAAGGTTTGAAAAAGTCAGGTGGTATAAGGGTCAAGATACATTAAAACAAGGTACATTAAAACAAGGTACGGGTACATCACCCTTCCTTAGGAACACAATGAGTAGCAGCAAAGTAAATACATGTTAATTTAGCAGGAACTAAACAGGGATTACAATCTGAAAGAAAGCTAGCTCTGACTAAGGTGACCTGGCTTGTAAAAGCCAGGTGCAGATAGTTCCTCTTCAGTTTGTTGTTATGGTTCCAGACTGGGTGGGCCTAAGTAAGTTCCTCAACTATGTTGCTTTTCTGGGCTAGCGGAGGTTAGCCCCAGGGAACACTTGTTAAGCTAGTTCCTAGGAGTGATTCAGCTGCAAATATAATATGGCCTTGCCTTATGTTGACTAAGAATGAGAATTTCACCTGATCTTGTCCTGGGATAGTTCTCTCATTCTGTAAGCTTTAATGCCCTACCCACAATGTTGGAGGCTATTAGTTTGAATGGCTTAATATTCCAAGTCAGGATTTGACTAGGACTTTGGAACACACAATGCTGGAGGCTATTAGTTAGAATGGCTTAACATTCCAAGTCAGGATTTGACTAGGAGGACGTTGGAACATTGGTGAAGGTCAGAAAGCAATGTCCGAATTTTCTCTTGCTAGCTGTGAAGAAATGATATCTTGGTGAGTTCCTAGCACACCAGTACGAGGACATATCTGGGCTGCCTCTGAGTTTGGGGTGCCAGGCGACAATGGGGAGGCAGGAGACTGACTTTCCTTGAAGTTTACACCTCAAATACCACCATCACGCAAAGTGTGCATGACAAGGAAACCCCTCACTAGAGAGGAGTACTCAGACAGCATCTAGCTAGGAGGTGTTGGGAACTGACATGACAGCTCTGAAGGTATTCTGGATATCAGGATCCACAAGAATAGGTGATTCATGGCTGAGTCTAAGGATCCATTGGGAAGAAATATGTGCACTGAAGGGTAACTGAGGAGTGCTGATCTGTTTCTAAAACCTGTGTTGAGTGCTCACAGTGTATCGGTGCTAACAGTGTGATAAGAAGGGGCACAATGAGTGGAAGGCAAAGAAGAAACAAAACATAATTCCCTAGACAGAAGCAGAGGAGGTGGGGGTGAGGGGGAGGGAGAGAGAGAGAAACAAAGAAAGACACACAGAGAGAGACAGAGACAGAGATAGAGAGAGACAGAGAGACAGAGACAGAGACAGAGAGACAGAGACAGAGACAGAGAGAGACAGAGACAGAGACACAGAGAGACAGAGACAGAGAGGGAGACAGAGAAAGACAGACAGATTGAGGGATGGACAGAGACAGAGATGGGGGAGGAAAAGGAGGGAGGGGAGGGAGAGAGAGACAGACAGAGAGATAGAGAGAGAAAGAGAGAGAGTTAGTTTCAGGATAGTTCACTAAAGTCTTCTATCGGTTCTGCTTATTTTGCTTTGCCTGGTTGCAAGCTTCCAAACATGTACTTTTTTGATTACATGTCTTCCAGACAGTTTTATTGTCTATTCTAATTCCCCCTCCCCTCTTTCTGTTTATATACTTTGAGACAGAGCCTGTTATAGTCCTAGAAAGGTCTTGAATCCTTTCTCAGCCTTCTGAGTGCTGGTATTTTAGGAGGATGAGTGCTACAGGTGACCTTTTAACTTCTTACAGTGCTGTGAGGACACATCCAGGATTTGTAAAAACAAATATTCTGTTCTTCTGAAATCAGCTACAGGAGTAAGTCTTCAGGTTGTGTAGTCTATAGAGACAAATACTTTAAGTTTTGTAATTAGGAGGATGGTTTCCCTACCCTCTTGTAATTTCCAACGATATATTTTCCTTTTAAAAGCTCCTAAGCTTTAATATAAGGCACAAAATATTTATTCATTTAGAATCTGTCTTAGTTAAGATTTATATTGCTGTAAAAAAAACACCATGATCAAGTTGGGTAGGAGAGAGTTCATTTGTCATACGTATTCATATTGCTGTCCATCATGGAAAGCAGTGAGGACAGGAAGTCACACAGGGCAGGAACCTGGAGGCAGGAGCTGATGTAGAGGCCATGGAGGCTTGTTTCTTATTGGCTTATTTTCCATGGCTTGTTCAGTCTGCTTTATTATGGAGCCCAGGACCACCAGCCCTGGGATGGAGCCCAACACTGGGCTGGGTCTTCATCCATCAATTACTAATTAAGAAAATGTCTTATAGCTGGATCTTATGGAGGTATTTTCTCAGTTGAGGCTCCCTCCTTTCAGATAACTCTAGCTTATGTTGAGTTACCATGAGACTAGCCAGCACAGACCCTTTAAGTAGTATGTGATATGACAAACATTGATAATATAAAATAGTTTCTTTGTCACATCATGTTTAACTTTTGCCTTTTTTCTTAAGTATTTGTCATTTTAGCTCAACAGTGGTGTTGTATGCCTTTAATCCCAGTACTCGGGAGGCAAAGGCAGGTGGATTTCTGTGAGTTCAAGTCCAGCCTGGTTTGCAAAGTTTGTTGTAGGACAGCCAGGGCTACACAAAGAAACCCAGTCTCGAAAAACCAAAGCAAGTCAAGTCAAATCAAATCAAAGACAAGCAAAACAAAGCAAAGCAAAACAAAACCAACCAAAACTCAACCAAACAATCAAACAAAACCTATTAGTAGTTTTTAGGGAACATTTCTGCAGAGTAATATGAACTGGGTGATAAGTAGAAGGGACAAAGTGAGCGTTGCTGAACCTGGCAGGTGAAATAATATTGATTAGGTGAGGAATTCACTACAGTGTGCAGTGTGTACTAAACATTCAGTTCAGTTTCTCATACAAGTTAGACATTTTTATAAGTCATGGGCTTTAGGGTTGATCACAAAGTTATATATAATGTTAAAGTTAGGTGCCGTGTACATTCAGTACTGATATCTCACCACTGTATCCTGATTGAGTTTTATTTCTGATGCTTATTTCATAAAAACACTGTGGTCAAAAATGCATTTTCAAAACCTGTTAGTATGTTTCTAGGACTTAGTTTTAGGGTGATCTGGTAAGCAAGTGATGGTGATAAGAGCTTATTTTATTTTTTATTTTTATTCTACATACTATCACAGATTTAGAAGATGCTGTATGGATCATCTAGAGTGGGATTTCAGTTTCAAGATAGTAGTAATATTTTCATTTTATGAAGGAACACTGTATATTTGTACATGTGCATAATTATTTTTGTGAAGAGACACATGTAGCTGATGATGTTCAACAAACCTATGCTCAGTTTCCTTTAGGCAGAGAAATGCTGTTAGAATGTGGAAGTAAAAAGGAAAGGATCAGAGATTAACCTGAAAACAAAGTCTCACCTTCTATTTTGTTCTACTTGGCAAGATGGTCATGTTAGAGATAAGCACATTGCATTTCCTCCTTCGGAAGCAATGTAATATGCTTGCAGTTTATGGGCTTGGACAACGACAAAAGAAAATGCAGTTTGGAAAGAGAGCAAATTGCTATGGGACCGAGTAGCATCCCAGACATATACCACTGAAGAATGACTGGTGATTTTATGAGATTACATACAGCGAGATTTTTCCTCTCTTTGTATCCCACTGCACATGAATGGGATTTCGCTGCTCAGCCATGTCCAGAATCTCGGTCTTTCCTAATACCAAAACTGAGGTGGGGGGGAACCATTTTACTTTCCTAGAGTTTGCTTTATTGATGCCCCACATATTCTAAAATATATTTGAGACAATCTACCTGAATATCTTAGCATATGAAGGAGTAACATAACTGAGGAATTTAGGAGAAATAGAATGTGATGTTTTAAAGTAAAGAGAAATCTTGAAATTATTACAAAAAATATTTGACGTCCTGATCATTATTTGAGTGTTGGGATTAAAGGCTCATTATTGAAACTGATCTGATTCTGACTGAAACACTGAGTTAGTTCAGTTTCCCTAGAATAGAAGAAAAGTCAGTTTCCCAGAAAAAAAATCTGACTCTCTATAAGTTAGACTATTTATCTCTAGAAATAGTTCCTGTAATAGTATTTGAGTTTATAAAGTTTCATCCTTTGTGTGACTGGGGTAGCCAAACAAGGCTAAGGGCAAAACAGTCAGAGTTTCTTCAGAAGGAAAAGCAGGGACCTCCAAGAATAACATTTTTGTACTGTTACTGGTCTTTGTGAATATACATTCAGACTATTAATGAATGAATTTCATACTATCTAGGAATAGTACATGGTTAAGTTTATATGCATGTGCATACATACATGTATGTACTTGAGAATTTGAAAGCTGTAATTCAAATCAGTTTGTTGACTAATTAAATTAGAGATTCTTCTCTTTCAATATATATAAGACAAAATTGGATTAAGAAATCAAATTGAAAACAAACTATAAGAAGAATTGGGTTATTTTATCATATTGCAATGAGAAGAGAGTCTCCAAACTTGAATTTATATACCATAAAAGAAAATTATTTTTCTTTCTATGGAAATGTTTATTTTTATGGAAAATAAGGAGGAAAAAGTACAAGTTTTGGTAAAGTATAAGCCATTTTGAACACCTGAAAGTTAATATAAATGAAGTAAACAGATAAGAGGTTATATTTTTTAAAATGTACTTTAAATGGCAATATGTAAAGCTGTAACTATCTATGACTTTAAAGAATGCTGGTGTAGTATAGTGGAAAAAAACAATAGTAAAGTTGGTAAGTAACCTTTTGTTACTTTGAGTTCAAGGTTTTAGCAAACCTTAATTGGTTCTGCTGAATACTGGGAAAGATAATGCTAAAGCATGCCTTGACTTTCTGGAAATTTTCTAATAAGTATAATTATACACATACATACATATTTATCTATGTTTTTATACATCTATATCTATCCAATAAACTTATAGTTGGGGTTACACATTGCTCACGTACCTAAATGTTAACAGCTTGGTCCCCAGTCTGGGCACTTCTGGAAGGTGAGGAAAATTTTTAAGACACAGAGACTAGTCAGAATCTTTAGGACATTATTGGAAGTGCCGCTGACAGTATCTGTATGATATTAATTCTCTTTTGTGGTGAGGGTTAGTCCTTCCTGACCACCATGAGTGAGTGTGCATTATTTTTCTCCACATATTTTCATCCTCGTGCATAATGCCACCAAAGTCCAAAGTGATAAGGCCAAACAACTGTCTTTAAAAAAAAAAAAAAGGAAAAATAAATAACCAAACAGACCTTTCTTCTCTATAGTCTGATTATCATAGATGTCTTATTACAGGCACAGAAGTATGATTAATGCAATATGAGAAGATTGAGAATATTTAATGAAAAGGAGACCTCAGTCTAGTGTCAAAGGTCCATAATACATTTCTCGTATAACTCATCTTCTGTGAGAAACTACCTTAAAGGAACTGTATGTAATTGCTTGTTTCACATTATACGTTTGCCCTTGTTTATGAACCCTGCTTATTTACATTGATTTCAGAAAACATTATCATTCTACATCCAGCAGGGGAGACATGGTGTTGGAGATATGGCAACAATGAAACGAGTGTCCTAGTTGTTTTTTTTTTTTTTTATGGCCATGATAAAAAGCATGTCCAAAAGCAACTTGGAGGGGAATGGATTTCTATATCATCCTGAAGGAGGTTATATAGCCTTTCCTTGACAGGAGTCAGAAGAGGAGCTCAAGACAGGAATTTGGAGGCTGAAACCACAGAGGAATGCTATCGCTAGCTTGTTCCTCATGGCTTGCTCAACTTGCTTGTCTATACAGTCTAGGGCCTACTACAAAGCAGTGCAGTGGTACCACCCACAATGTGCTGGGCTCTGCTACATCAATCATTATTAGGTCCTTCCACAGCAATCTTTCACCAAGGCCCTCCCATATCAATCATTTATCAAGAAAACACCCCGCAGATTTGCCTACAGACTAAACTGATACCCGTGTTTTCTCAGCTGAGATCCCGTTATCCCAGATGGCTCTAGCATGTGTCAGAATAACTGGCAAGGAATTCTGATAGTTAAGTAATGAAATTTAAATGTTAAGAAAGTTCAATGTATGATTTCTATATAGGAATTATATTGCTATAGATTCTTTTGAAGGCAAGGAAAAGAGACAGTGAATGTCCACAGAAGCTAATGTTGTGAAATGAGATTTTTATTAGAGCCAGAGGTGACCCCTTTTAGAAAATGACCCCTGAGCAGAGTTGTGATGGAGTTTAGAACAGGTTTCCAGTGAATAACTTAGGCAAGAGCCTTGCAGGTATAGGAAAGAGCAAGGAGAAAAAGAAAAAGCTCAGAGATAGGGACATGCCTACAGTGTTCTAGGAAAACTGGGGAACACTGTAGAGTTGAGGAAGAACAAGAAGAAAAATGTTGAAAATTTCCCTCAAGTTCATTCCTTCTCCGAGATCCCCACCTCTGCAGGCAGAAGTAATCTTCAAGCTGCTCCAGTAAAATCCTCAAGCTCATCCCTGGGTCTTTTCCTTGCCCTCACACTCAGCTGGAATCTCACCATTTCCACCCGTCATATCTGCTGCTATAGCTCAACACTGACCTTCTGCAGAGGCTTCTCAAATCTGATCTGATGTCTCCCATCCCCCATTTCTCCCAAAATAACCTCAGATTTTTAAATGTCATAAATAATTTTTTCAAAATACCCCTCACTTAGAATACCATCTAGGGTTCTTGTTTTAACTTTCAACATGTCAGCTTCATCGTTCATCATTCCCAGGCTTCATGCTGAGACTTATATAACACACCTCTGGATTTTACTATTAGCTCTGTCACGAGGCTCAATCAAGAAACTTCTTCACTAATGATTCACACAAGGCAAGTGAAGTCTTATTTGATGCATCCTTTTAGAGAATGCAAGAAGAGTATTTTCTGCTGCAAATGAAATTAACCTTCTAAAATGGGATGAATTTTACAAAGTCAAAATTAACAGTATGGTATATTCCTTTACTGTATTAAAAGTCTCTCAGCCATCCCTCTCTTCACTGTGTCCATGGATTTGGTCTGCTTGTTTAAATACTTTAGTGGCACAGCTAGTTTGGGGAGTTTGCATAACCTAACGTAGAAAAGAATAGAAGAGGAAACACAGTTAATGCGAAACAGCCTCGTTTCTTCCCCCCACAAGGCAAATGATCTCAGCTGCAGCCGCCTTAAACATTTATAGCTAACTAAATTTTTTATGAGATGGTACTAAGAAGATTTGATTCATTTCTTAAGAATTATAGTCTGGACACACAGAGTCTCTTAGAAAGCAGAGCCCATATTTTTTTTTTTTTCTGGAATTTTCATCAGAAGATTGAAGAAAGCTCAGTGCCTGTCTACCCCAAACCCCAACTCTCCCATTCACAGTGATTTTCTGCCTTTTTCTATCTTGTAACTGTTTTTCTAAAGAACAAAATAAGTATAACCAAAAAAGTGCCAACAGAAAAAGAGCACACTGTCATGCACCTGACTGACAGCGTGAGCATCCAAAGAGGAGCAGTTCTTTTTCGTCGAAAGTAATGCCCAGGGGATCTGATGCTCACCCAAATGTCGCTGCTCCATTTTCTCGCCTATCCAGACCCACATGAAATTCTAAAATGCTTTTCTTGTATAAGCTCCACTACAATGTTTTAGCACAGAGAGTCATAGGAACACATTATTAATATTTATGAACCTGGAGAAGTCAGTACAGCCTGGCTTTCAGAAAGGCCACTCTGTTAGACTCCCACCATGAAAACAGTAATAAAATTAGCTCAGACCAGCTTCATAAAATAACCTGAAAGAAAATATGCTTAGCTCATGAGGGGCAGGGTGTGCCTGAAGTACAAATGATAAAGAAAAGGCAGGCCACAAAGAATACATTACTCAGAATTAAAAGTGTCATTGTGTTTATGGATGCCAACATGAGACAGTGTTCTGTGAATAAATAGATCAGGAATAAGGAAAGACCTAAGCAGGCAAGTGATTGGCTTGTATCACAAAGAATATGGTAAACCTCAAGCTTATTTGGATTTGGCTTTGTGTATCTTGTGTAGAAAAAGAGTAAAGATAGATTCTTGGTAGCAGTGTCCAAAAAACTAATAAAATTGCAAAGATAATGTATGTATTATGTAATGTTTCTTTCACAGGTATACACATATGCAAACCATACACAGAGTTATGGGATATGTACTAGTCTTATATGATAATGCCTTAGATGTGATCTTATCAGAAATACAGACATTGCAGATAGGACATCATGGTAGGATAGATGTTTATCTACTATGACTTCCATAGTTTTAAAAACAGGTACCTGAACAGAGAGACAGGTGTACAAGGAGGATGCTGTATGATAACAGGCAGAGATTGGCATATACAGCTATGAGTCTGATAACAGCAGGGATTCATTTGACAGTTGTGACCAAGAAAAAAGGGAAGACAGGAAGAAAGATTTTGCTGTAACCTGGGGGGGGGGACTATGATCCTGTTAACACCTTGATTTTAAACTTTAAATTCTAGTTTCCAGAACTGAAGATAAATCACTGTTTATGTACTGACTTTGTGCGACTTTGTTTTAGCAGACTAGCAGTATGTGAAAATCTCTCTCTCTCTTTCTCTCTCTCTGTCTCTTTGTCTCTCTCACACACACACACACATACATAGAGAGAGAGAGATAGAGAAAGAGGAGACATTGACACAGAGAGAGAGAGAAAGAGAGAGAGAGAGAGAGAGAGAGAGAGAGAGAGAGAGAGAGAGAGAGAGAGAGAGAAACTAGTATGTTAGTATTAGATCTTGGTATAAATAGATAGTTCCATACAGAAAATAAAAGTTAATATAAGCAATGAGAATAAAACATAAAGTCTACAAATATCTTGTCTTTAATAAACACAGCAGGGCATCATATATACTATACATTAAATAATGGGGTACTTTCAGCTACTTAAAAACCCATACTGCCTTGAAATTGAATCCAAGCCTCCAGTTTAAAAAGTAAATTAAAGCACTAGAGTCCAGAGACTGTGCTTTCCTGAGCACCTCAGTCATGTTCCTAAGAGGCCATTGGGTAAGGCCGTCAGTTTCTTATATAAACACTTGCATATCTCCATGACTACCTAAAGGACCTTGGCAGTGGGGCTCACCCTTGTACAGGGTTTCACTGCAGCCTTCCTGCCGTTTACTCCACGAGACTCACTGCTATTGGGCTGCTACCCTCTGGGACTCTTCATGATCTCTGTTTGCATATAGCTGTGCTTTCTGAAACATGCTTCATGGAATTCCTGTCCAGTAGGATGTAAGCATGCAGTGCCAAACAATCTTCTTAAGATCTGAAGCATGAGGAAATTTGGCTTTAAAAAAATAAAGCTCTTTACTGAATGACTCAGCCTCTAAAGGCTTGTCTAAATATCAATATTCCAAAATGAAAGGTCCTTGGAACCCTTTAATCCAAATCCCAGGGATTTGGATTCACATGGCATACTTGGAGTATTTTCCTAAAGCAAGAAGGTCAGCCATTGAATAGATGACTCTCTCTCTCTCTCCATATATGTATATATATGTGTGTGTGTGTATATGTATATATGTATACATGTGTATATATGTATATGTGTATACATATGTTTATATATGTATACACACACACACACACATATAGTATGTGCATGGGGGTGGGGGTGGGTTTCTATTACTGTGAAGAAACAATAGGACCATAGCAACTCTCATAAAAGAAAACATTTAATTGGGGCTGGCTTACAATTTCAGAGTTTTTTAATCCATTATCATTAAGACAGGAGGCATGGCAGCATGCAGGGTGACATGGTCCTGGAAGAGCCAAGAGTTCTGTATCTTGATCTTCAGGCAGCAGATCCCACTGAAGGAGACTGTCCCACTCACTGGGCATGGTTCGAGCATGTATAAAACCTCAAAGCCTGCTTCTGCAGTGCCATACTTCTCCAACAAGGTCACATCTCCTAATAGTGCTACTCCCTATGTACCTATGGTTGCCAATTACATTAAAACCACCACAGTATGTATCATATCTATCTATCTATCTATCTATCTATCTATCTATCTATCTATCTATCGTCTACCTACCTACCTACCTACATACCTAGACATGTATATCTAGCATATCTCTCTCTATATATAGGCATGCAGATATAGATATATCTTCCTCCCACCCAGATTATTCATAATTGTATTTGTATGTGTGTGTATATGCATGCATGTGTGTGTCTGTATGTGCCTGATGTATGATACAAGGCACATGTTCTACTATTCAGCTACACCCCAGCCTGATCCATGTTATTCTAAAAGTGGTTTAACTCCAAAGTTCTTAATGGGATTCTGTTGGGAGATTTAAACAAGATAAAGATATATTTTTATAATACGTGGAAGATAATTTCACCCAAGAGAGACATGTTCAGTAGGTCAGCAGTGCCAAATACTCTGTCCAGGGAGACATTCATTCATTTGTCTATTCATTAAGAAAATTTATAGAGCTAGTTAGAGACAGGTCCAATTCTCAGTTCTCTGTGCACACTGGCAAAAGAGGATAGCCATGAACAGACACTGTTGAGAGTCCTGCCAGATGGGAAATTACAATATGATCTAAATAGTATAACTGGGAGGAATTAGATCCTAAGTAATAACACAGGAAAGGCCACACAACACAGCCTGAGATTGTGAGATAGATAGTAAAGTCCACACAACGCTTGGAAGGATGAACAGGATAGAATGGTTTCAGGAGAGTATATCAAGACCTTTGTTCTCGTCTCCACATCTATATGACAGATACCCTAAACTCAAGATAGAAAACAAGTTGTAGCTTCAGTTTCAGGTAGGATGACTTTATTTTCTTTCTCAGAATATGGAAAATAACTATTTAGCTCAGTATTATGAGTAAAGCAATAATGTGGGAAGGAGAGTGATATATCTGTGTACACATACCAAGGACAAATGATTACTCACCCACTTGGATCACATAGAAGAATAAAACTATAACAGAATCAATAGTTGGATGACAAGTATTATTAATGTGAAGGCTTTTAATTAAAGTTTTTTTTTAATTTGGGGAGTATATGCCCAGGAGTGGTATAGCTGGATCTTCAGGTAGAACTATTTCTAATTTTCTGAGGAACTGCCAGATTGATTTCTGGAGTAGCTGTACCAGTTTGCAATCCCACCAGCAATGGAGGAGTGTTTGTCTTTCTCCACATCCTTGCCAGCATGTGCTGTCCTTTGAGTTTTGATGCTAGCCATTCTGGCTGGTGTAAGGTGTAATCTTAGGGTTGTTTTGATTTACACTCCATGATAACTAAGGATGTTGAACATTTCTTTAAGTGCTTCTCAGCCATTTGGGATTCCTCAGTTGAGAATTCTGTTTAGTTCTGTACCCTGTTTTTTTTTAATTGGGTTATTTGATTTTCTGAAGTCTAACTTTTTAAAGTTCTTTGTATATTTTGGGTATTAGCCCTCTATCAGATGTAGGTTTAGTGAAGGCTGTCCTGTGAGAGGCTCCACCAGCAGCTGACTGAGACAGATCCAGATACTTACAGCCAACCATTGGGCTGATATTGGGGACCCCTATGGAAGAGTTAGGGGAAGGACTGAGGAGATGAAGAGTACTGCAACCCAATAGGAAGAACAACAATATCAACTAGTCTTTACCCCTCAGAGGTCCCAGAGATTAACCCACCAAAGAGCATACATGGGCTGGTGGGCAGCCCCTGTTACATTTGTAGCAGAAGACTGGTTTGTCTGACCTCAGTGGGAAAGGATGCACTTAATCTTGTAGAAACTTGATGCCTCAGGGAACAGAAATGCTAGCGAAGTGAGGTAGGAGTGGGTGGGTGGGAGTACATACCTTCTCAGAAGCAAAGGGATAGTGGGATGTGGTGCCAAACTCATGGAAGTGGGACCAGGAAGGGGGTAACATTTGGAATGTAAATAAATAAGGTAATTAATACAAAAATTTAATTTTTGAGAATTATATAAGTAAATACTATAGTTACATCATTTCTAATCCTCCTTTTGCTCTGTGAAACTCTTTTCATGTCTCCCCCACTCCCTCTCAAATCCATGTCCTCTTAGTCTTTAATTACTATTAACATACATATATGCATACTTATGTATATATAAATAAAATATTCTGAGGTCTTGAAAACCTGATTTTTCATTTCCCACTAGACATTGATTGTTTATCCTGTGGGTCAGCAGTTCTCAACCTGTGGGTCACAATTCCTTTGGGGACTAAATGTCCTTTTCACAAGAGTTGCAAATGAGATGCTCTGTATATCAGATTATGATACATAATGATTATGTATCACATTATGATACATAACAATAGCAGAATTATAGTTATTAAGTAGCAATGAAATGATTTTATGATTGTGGGTCAGCACAGCACGAGGAACTGTCTTAAAAGGTCACAGCATTAGGAAGGTTGAGAGCCACTGCTCTAGAATATTAGGTATTGTAAGATTTCCCCATCAAAATTGACAGGTCAACTCATTTTGTCATTATATTGGTCTTGTTTAGACAGCCTTATTGTTTAGTGTCTTATAGGTGTAGCATCTATGTCTTGTCAAGACATTTATCTCTTAGGAGATGTCCTATTCCTCTGGCTCTATAACCTTTCTTATCTTTTCTCTGGCTCTTGTATAGAACATCAAATATAGTGTTGTAGATGTATCAGTTGGGGTTGAGGGCCTCACAGCCAGTTGTTATTATTTTGACTACTTGTAGATTTCAGCTTCTTGATGACGAGTGAGAGCTATACTTACCTGTAGGTAGAAGAATATCATTAAGCATGCTGTTAGGACTTATACTGGCTCAAGGAAGTGAAATAACAGGCCCTTGTCTGAAATCCATGACATCACCAGACCTGGATAGTTGGCTAGGTTTAAAGTACCAGGCAGTAATTTCCTTCCATATAGGGAGCCTTATGTCCAATTATGTGGCTATTGGCTATTCCTAAGTTTTAAGTGTCACTATTGTACCCTTGGGTGTATCATGCCATGATAGCCATTGTTGTTGTATAAAGGTTTTGTAGGGCCATGGATTATTTTTCTCCCTTGGCAGCTTATATAAGGGTAGACATCAAGAACCAGGCTTCCAACTAAGTTCAAACTTAATTCTTCCAAATTTTATGAGCAAAGTGTGTGGTGTCCTCAGCAATACATTATTAACTCCAAGTTCTGTGGGGCATACAAGAGAAACAGTGATAGCCTATTTTTTGGAGTTCTTTAGACTTTTCTAACTAACAACTTGAAGAGAAGTTTCCATACCTCTCTCGGAGGGTTTTGTTAGGTAGTTTGTGGCTCTTGGGAAAACCATTATCAAACCAAGTAGCATAATTCTATTTAATAGTAAACAAATATATATATGTATATTATATATGCATACCTAAACATTCATATACATACACATATATATGTATATGTATCCATACATATATGCACATATGTGTGTATAAATATACATATATATCACAACACATACATATCAGCAGAGTGGCTTAACAGGAACATACTGGGCCCATAAAATTTATCTATTTACTGTATTGTATTTTAACTCTGAATTTGAGATCCCGAAGAGTAAAGTATCTGAGAAGGCAGATATATCACCTCAGCAGAGATGCTAATTAAGAACTCAGTTTTCCAATGCCCATTGTAGTTTTGGCCCAAAGAGTAATTTTTTCAAAACATAGTCATTCAGTATTTACTCTGTAACTATTTTAAGTACTGAAGATCAAATAAATGCCATTTTGGATGATATAATTTATGGAATGAAACAGAATAAAGAACAGGGACTTTGAGGCGTGGAGGGAATTCAAGTTTATGAAGGGCCATGTGAGGACCTCTCTAAGAAAGGAACGTTTGGACAGAAGCCTAAAAAAGAGACAAAGAAAAAGCCAAGCAAACATTGAGAGGAGGCTGATTATAGCTACAGGAAGCTGTGTGAGCAAGAGACCAAGGCACTTCTGAACTAGGAGGACTGTCTTGACTATAAAGCCAAGGTTGCTGGGAAGAATGATGGAAAATGAGGTCAAAGGGTAATAAGAGGTCAGATGATAAAAAGCCTGGGGCAGGGGGACACTGGAGAGATGTCTCAGTGGATAAAGTGTTTGCCATGCAAGCTTTCAGAGTTGAGTTCAAATCCCCAGAGATAGATGAATCCCAAGAAGCTCTTCAACCAGATAATCCGACATACACATCGACAAACAGATTATGTTTCAGACAAGGTAGATGATCAAGACCAACACCTGGTGTCTTCCGACACATGTGTTGTAGCACATATTCGCTTGTACATACACACAAGCATGCACATACATTTTTTTTTTAAGTGGACATCACCTCCTGAAGAATAGTAACCACGGTTGTCCTTCAGCCTCACATACAAGCAAATTTGTGTGCACATGTACTCTCAGCATGTACTCACACATCAAAATTTATTTTAGAAAGATATATAGAGCAGAGGTGGGCAAAGAGCTTAAGGATTAATGCAGCCAGCCAAAAGGTGGTGGATGAATAGTGATTGATGCTTGAAAGAAGTGGGCAAGTTCCAGACATGCCCTGCTAATTGCTTGTTTTGGTGTGAATCTGAAATGTCTTCCACAGACTTGTAGTTTGAATGTTTATTTCCCAGTATTTTTGGAGACTGTTGAACATTTAGGATGTAGGGTGTATCATTAAGGGTGAGCCTTGGGAAGTTACATCCTTATCCGGGACTTCTGGGTGTTGATTTGAGCAGCCTTCTGTAGGCATTATTTTGCAGCCACACACTAAACCAGTAGACCCGACCCAAGATGTGGTACTGAAGCTCCAAAAGTGTGAGCCAAATAAATCTTCCATCCACTAGGTTGTTTCTGTTAGGCATTGTGGTCATAGCAATACAGAAATATCTCACACATTGCTCATGGATGGGTGAGTTGAGATAACTCAGATTTTTACACTACAGAAAAACTAAATACATTCTTTTGAGCTGAGAGGTGGTTGGAAGGGCAGGTGGATGTAGTTCCTGTAGAATACTAAATAGTTAGAGCAGCTAGAAAGAAATTCATCTATATGTTTGCAAATAAACAAATTTATATCATTTAATCATAACCACAAGATAGGGTGCAGAAAGCCAAACACATGCAAACAGCAGCGTTAACACATACAGCCTGGTTAGAGGATTTATCTTTCTTCAATGCCTACAAAATACTGTACTGATGTTGCATTTTGAGATTAAATTCTCAATCTTTGTCAACTGCTCACTTGTATAATCATACTGTCTATGTACAAAGGTACAAGTGCAAATTCTAGCCACTTAATTTCAAAGGAAGTCAGAGTATTTTTGTTAAAAAGGTAAATCTCGAATTTAAATTTCAATTAATGCATTAAGCGTAGCTTGTACTAGACTAGACACCAAACCCGCAAACCCTCTTAAGCTCACATTTCTATAAGACACTGAAGTTTTGGACAGTAAGCAGTGAGCTATTGGGAGGAAGAGATGGGCGGGGAAAACAGTTTGAAGTTGATCCACACTCTCATGTCTTTCTATACAACTCTGAGTCCTTAGAAATTAAACAGAGTATTCCCTGTCTAGACTTTACACAAAAACCAGTTCAACATACAATTTCCAGAAGGCCATTGCCAAATTGTTGAAGAAGCATTTGGCCTTCATCCAGGTGTCCAGCATTGCACACATATGTGAAGGAGTTCTCTAAGCCTCTGTCAGGATTGCAGGTGCCAATCAACCATTGCATCTGCAGACAGAAATAGGGCAGAAGCATTAAAGAAGGAGCACAAGGCAGAGCTGTGGAAGCAGAAGGGGACAGAGGCTAGGAGTAAATGCAAGGAAGGGAGTGATCAAGGTATTTCTCACACAGAATTTTCTCTTTTCTACAAATTCAGTACTGGCCTAGTATACAAAAATGAACAGATATTGCCAATCTCTGGGAGCAAAATAAGAGTGAGCAAACATCTGAGGGAACATCTGGAAAGAACTAAGAGAAAAGCATCTTGATATGCAATCGTTCACTGTCAGCAGGTGTTGAAGTTTAAAATTGAAGATGGATCTACTGATTTCTAAAGTTTTAATGCAGTTAAAAAGGGTAGATTTTTAAAAACAAATATCATCTATTATCTACTCTAGTACTCAAAATCTTTAGAATTTAATTCACATCTAAATTAATTAAATTAATTAATTTTTAATTAATTTTAAATTTAAAAAATTAATATTCTATGTATGTGTTATGTGAATGTATATGATGTATATATATGCATCTATCTATCTATCTATCTATCTATCTATCTATCTATGTATGTATCTAATTACATTAATTGTCCTTATTTTCTAATAATGACCAAGGAAGGAGAAGTCACTGATTACCATTGCTAAATAAAATCTGTGTTCATTTTGAATGGTATGAGTTTAACACATGACTTGGGTGGGGATGGGAAGGAGTTGGACTAGTAGAATGGTTAGAATCTCATTATCTGGGAAATTCTCATCATCACCTAGGTCATATTCAGTGGCCTTAGCCAGTCATCTGTTTAGGGAGAATCCACATTTTCCCAATGCAGCTGCTCTCTTTCAGAGAAGTGCTCATCTTTTCAAAAGATGACAGTGAGGTCAGATGGGTCAGAGAGATTCCTTCTTAGAAATGGAGCATGTTAATTCAGTAAGGCTTGGAGTGCCAACTGGCTGCCATGTTCTAGGCAAGTTATCTCATCCCATTCTCCCATTCTGAACCTGGCTTTAGGGAATAATCTTTGCCTTTCTGTCAATCCGAGTGGGGGAAAGACACAACCAGGAGCCTCAACTTTTCAAAACTTTCCCTAGAGTCAGGGCTCATGCGGCATTTGAAGTCCTATCTTTCTTTATAGCTACATCTTGCTCACTACCTAGAACTATAGTATTAGTGAAGAACAAGCTAGATGCAAAACATGTATTTTTGTATGTGTCAGGCCCTTCAGAGGGCTGGATAAAGCCATAGAGAGTTTAAAGATTATTAAAACAGAGACAACCAAAACAACTGTTCTCTCTTCATGAGCTTGCAGAGTTGAGGGTTGGAGTTGCTGGCAGAACATAGGCAAATGGGCATTCCTGGGCTTGATGTGAAGGGCTAAAAAGGCCCTTTTATCCATTGAGTCACATCTCTAGATCATGTAGTCTTTTCTGTCTGGTCTTTGGATAGGCTGCTTGTAGCCTTGCAACTAGGAAAATTATTTCCTTGGCATACCTCCATAACCACAAAATACCATGGTATGAGGGGACTGATGGGTTAGGGCATCTACAAAAATGAAGCCATTTGGCCAAAGAAGAATGGAAGAGATTTCCTTCACTGGCCAGGCCATGAACACTATATCCTTCAGGATATCCTTCAGTAGGGTGAGATGTTACTGCTCTTTCTGTGGCTACTTCCTGTATGTCTAGTGCATCACAGCATTGTATACCATTGTATCACTGCACTGTGTGAGGGATGAAGCAGCAGATGCTTGTACAGGTTCTATAGTCCTTGTCAGAAATGTGTGGGGTAAAATGTGTTCTGCATTTTGATATATTTCAGATCCTAAAATATTTGTATCTATATAATTAGACAGCTTGGAGATGGGACAGAATTCCAAACATGAAATTCACTTATGTTTCATGTGTGTACTTTTTCCACACAGCCTGAAGGCAATTTTATGTGATATTTAAAATGATTTTATACCTAAAAGAAACTTTATGATATGGATTTTTTTCCTCTTACAGCATCAGTACTCAAGAAATATTAGTTCTGGAACATTTTGGATTTCAATATTTTAGATTAAAGATGCTCAAATTGTATTATGTTCTATACATGGAAAGAACCATATAATTGTTATTATTTTATAATCACAACAAATTTAAGTGCCTAGTGTACTTGCATTTGAATGCAATTATATTAGCCTAATTTGGTGAAACTAATTATCATGTTCATAACAAAGCTATAAATGACTTTTTATTTTATTTATGAGCTTACACAAATACACACATACATTTATACTATGAAAATACATATATGAGCCCACATACATATTATTACATATATGCATGTTTTTGTATGTGTGTACTTTTATAAGAAAATTATTATATATCATGTTTATTTTCTTAAATATGAATTATGATAATTGTAAAATTTCAGAGACTGTGGCTTGAAAATGTCACTTTAAAATTTCAGCACATACTTTTGTACCAAGGATACTAAAACTATTTCTCAGAGTAATGAAACTGTTGGCAAAAATACTGGGGATTATTCTTTTTTTATTAGATATTTTCTTTATTTACATGTCATAAAACTCCTTTCCCAGTTTCCCCTCCAAAAAAAAAGAGAAAAGAAAAAAACAAAAATAAAAACTCCTGTTCCCTACCCCCTCCCCCTGCTCACCAACCCACCCTCTCCTACTTCCTGGCCTTGGTATTCCCCTACACTGGGGCATAGAACCTTCACAGGGTCAAGGGCCTCTCCTCCCATTGATGACTTATTAGGCCATCCTCTGCTATACATATGCTGCTGGAGCCATTAGTCCCACCATGTGTACTCTTTGGTTGGTGGTTTAGTCCCTGGGAACTCTGAGGGTACTAAGTAGTTCATATTGTTGTTCGTCCTAAGGGGCTGCAAACCTTTCAGCTCCTTGGGTCTTTTCCCTAGCTCCTTCATTGGGGACTGTCTTAATCAAGGTTTCTATTCCTGCACAAACATCATGAACAAGAAGCAAGTTGAGGAGGAAAGGGTTTATTTAGCTTACTTCCACATTGCTGTTGATCACCAAGGGATGTCAGGACTGGAACTCAAGCAAGTCAGGAACCAGGAGCTGATGCAGAGGCCATGGAGGGATGTTCTTTACTGGCTTGCTTCCCCTGGCTTGCTCAGTTTGCTCTCTTGTAGAACCCAAGACTTCCAGCCCAGGGATGACACCACTCACAAGGGGCCCTACCCCCTTGATCACTAATTGAGAAAATTCCCCACAGCTGGATCTCATGGAGGCACTTCCCCAACTGAAGCTCCCTTCTCTGTGTTAACTCCAACCTGTGTCAAGTTGACACACAAAACCAGCCAGTACAGGGACCCTGTACTCAGTCCAATTTTTTATATGACGTCCAAAGTTCAAGCTCCTGTAGAAACATCATAGACTTGTAACATTTGCCTTCCTTTGGAAAAGACTTCATTTGGGGGCTGAGAAAGTCATGGTGACAACCATCCCATGTCTGGCATTCAACCCTTACAGGCTTACCAGGGAGTGTGCAATCTGTAGACTAGAACTGCATTTGAGGCAGAGCTGGTGTCTGCCAAGATTCCTTTGAGCTACGATTGTATTTTTAGACAGACGTGCCTGTGGATGCAAAAGCCAGGTATTCAAGAGTGACATGTTCAGGTGTTATTGCAGGTTGCTGGATGATACTACTGATGATACTAAGGACTTCTGCTTTCAGCTCTATCCTAGGCAGGAAGAACTGGCAAGCAGCTGCTCTCTTCTCTCATTTCTGTTCTTGGATTAATGAATAGATCCCCTTTCTGTAGTCTACAACCTTTAAGGGAAAGAAACAATAGGATGTCTTTAATTTGTGAAACATTGTATCCTCCACTTCCCAAAATAATTTTTTGTGTTTATTATTTCTTCCTTTAGATTCCCTGGCCATCATTTCTTTACATCATACCTTACCTTGCTCCATTTTCTGGTATACTCGCTGACAATGGAAGCCCTGCATCCACCCAACTATGTCTAGTTTGGGTTATGTTTAACATAATAGTTTATTGTCACTTTGTTCCTTTGTCCTCAGTGTTGGCTTATGAGATTACTTAAAGTGAAGATCAGGGACCATGAATTAATATTGTTCTTCTAAGTTCACGGGTTTTGAATATTTCAGTCCTTACTTTTTATAGTACCCTATTTTTGAGTGTGTGTATATAATCTATTTGTCTATCTATATCTTTTATCTATATCTTCATATATATTATCTATATCTGTATCCAGAGAAATATATATTACTCTGGACAGATATACAGATAGGACTTTCTTTGAACGGCAGTTCATTGAACGTGGTGACCTTTGAGGTAAGTACATCATGAGATTCTACGAACTCTGCTTGCTCCAGCTTTTCCCCATCCCACCCATGTGTTCACCTACCCACCATTTTGCAAAGAGCACAGATTGTATTTGACAATAGTAGTCAGTGAGCTCCCCTTTCTTGATTATTAGAAAACATTTTCCTCAGCCTTTCCCTTGTAACTCAAAAGATAAATCAGAATAAAAGAAAATACTGAACTGGGCTACTTTTTTGATTATGCTGTATTAGAAACCACATTAGCTTTCTGGTTCTATGATATTAAGGTTTAGCAAACAGGCTGTGGAATTTTCTAAATTTCAAAAACATAGGCACCTACATCAATCTATCTTTTGAAAGATTAAAAAAAAAACCTACACTTTACATTCAGGACACAGCTTACTTGATTAAATCTTTACTGAATTGAACAACATCATTGATGAGTTTGCTACTTGGCAAATATTTTTCTAGGGAGAAGTGAAGTATTTAACTTTACCTTCAGCTGGTTTACCGTTAGGAGGAAGGTAGATAAATACATGGTCATCATTTCTCATGGTATCTATTAGGATAGGGATGTTTAAGGCCTGCCGAGAGGCTAGTGGTTGAGAAAGGCTGGAGGGATTCGCAGAGGTGGCCAACTCTCTTACTCAAGCACAGGGAAGGCCTACACTGTGACTTTTATCTGAGGAAAACCAATGGATTCAACTGTTTAGCAAGCTGAAGGGCGGTGCACAACAGCACTGGGCTGTAGGGCAGAATACAGGAGGGTGGTGATGGACATGAAGCGTGGGCCTTCCGTCTGGCAGAGCCAGCTGCAAATGCAGTTCTGAAACTTCACAAAGTGCTGTATTGAACAAGTGTATGTTGAAGTGACACAAAGACTGAGAGGAAGCATCTCTCTAGTTCTCTCACTGAGATTGTCACTGAAGAAGAGATTGCTTCATTCAAAGAACGTGAGATTGTTTTCTAATGGAAATGGAAACATCATAGTTTGAACATAAGTCAAGTTCAGGCTGAGAGCTTGTCTTTTTAGTTTGTTAGGTCCATTGGGGTAATTCCTCCCACAGAGGTCTCTTTCTTTAGTTTAAAGAAATTCTGTGATGACGACCACCTCTTACACTTGCCATGAAAACAAAGTAGCTCATATATATTTGAAAGTTCATGGCAACTATCTAGCATCTTGTAGGCACTTTTTAAATGATCTTATTACAGAACAAGGACATGGAAGTTAAAAGAAGGGAGCGGTAGGCAATTGGCAAATGTTGCCAACTGATTTAGCATTGGGGATTACAGCAGCAGAGAGTGGAGCCTCAGAATGGTATTAGGGCTGCCTCTTGAGAGCAACTACCATGGTTTCAGTTCTGTGTCTCCTATGCTTGGACAAATCAATACAAACTTGATTGAATCAAAACATGTGTGACATTCTTCCCTGAAACAAACCTTTTTAGTTGGCACAATAGTATAGTATGTAGGAGGGAAACTAGAGAAGGATGGTGCATAGTTTGGATTGTGGAGTACAAAATGTGCCCCAGGATAATGTTTAAATGCGTGACCACCAACTAGAATGAGCCCATGCAAACTTTCATGGGAAAAAGGACCAAGATGCCTAATGTCTCTGCATTACTGCTTTGCTGATCTAAGTGTTTGCTGTTATTGAGAGTTCTTGAGCAATCCAATTTCCATAGCTGAATTTATTAAAAGTGAACATATGGGATAGAATTTGTTCAGTGGAAAAAGTTCAGAATCAGAGAACATATCCCTTTCTGAAATAGGAGTCTTTGCTATATGAAAGGCACAGTGCTAAGTGCTAACACTGATGTTGTAGAAGCTAGAAGCAGTCTTTTATCTGGTTTTCAAAAAAAAAAAAAGATGCTACATTACAAGTATTTCCTTGTTTTATAAGAAGGCCAATGCCAGAGAGAATGATAGAAGAGAACTAAGTTACTACCGAGTTCTGGTTATTGCTCGGCTCACTTAGACTACTTTTGTCAGATGGCTGGGGACTTCAGGGTCTCCTAAGATGGACTGGATATAAACACAGGAATTCTCCTCCAATTCCTTAATTACTTTAAGCCTTAATGTTTCAGTTTGTCAACCAGTATTGCCTGAGATGACATGGTCTGTGTGATTTGTAGGCAAATGTTCTTCTGGACTCCAGTGACTTTGTTTCTTCTAGTGTTTATGTGCTTCCACAAGACAGTAGCCACTGGAACCATTAGCACTTCTATCAACCATTTTATGCTGACCCTGGTCATGTTTGTTGGCCTTATCAGGGTTCTCTGTCTCTCAAGCCGTACATCAGAATTTAAGAACCTCACTTGAGTACCTGGTCCCAGGTGAGTCTGGGACTATTACACATGTAGCCTTAGAATGAAGTTTTCTCAATTGTAAGGTTGTAGTATGTTAGTGTTCCCTCAGTGGCAGAGGTGTATTCGGTGTTTTATCTTCAGCATCTTCTTAGTCTGGGATCTGAATGCATATCTAGGGGTAATGAAGAACAATTTATCTTGTTGTGGGACCAGCTGGCCTGGCATTTAATCCTCTTTCTGGTGTTCTTTGCAAAGTTAACTTTATTTTGGTTCCTGCAGTTCTTTGAGCAACCTTGCAAAACATGCAGCCTTTCTATCAGTTTCAAATACCACTGTAAGAAATTAGCTTTCCCGCTATCCTGGTTCATTCTCTACCAATACTGTTTCCATATGGAAAACATTACTCTCCAAATTCGTCATCTACATTAATGAAATTGTCAAAGAGTAATAAAGAAGTTGGGTTTAGATTGCTGATGAGATTCCTCCCCCTTCATACTTCATTTATGAAGATGACAACAGGTATGGTACTCAAGTTTTCACCAGAAAATTATCAGAGCTGGGAAATGGAGGCACAGAGGTGTTAAATATCTTGCTTTATAGTAAAAGATAAGGCCAGAATTTGAATCCATGCAACATCTGCTAATTGCAGCCCTTTTCCCCAAAGGTTAAAAAGAGGAATTGAATGTCAAGCATTAAAAGAATATTTTTAAAATTTTTGATAAATGCACATAATTCATCATGTAACCATTAACCTGTATATAAGGACTTTAATGAATGAAAAATGCAGAGTTTAAGTATTAAGGGAAACATTTAAGGTGATAGTACTATGATGGATGGTGACTCAAGAAAAATCCAAGAATAGAAAGGGCTCGAAGTCCCAAGCGTTTGCCACATGATCACTCATAGCTTCCTGTCTTCAGATGTGCTGGGTTATAAAAGAAATGTTACAAATCACTCACTCATGTAAATTGCCCAATCTCTCAACTTACATACTTGTATTATCCTTTTCAGAAATGAGTAGCTGCCTGTTTCCAATATAATTAATAGGATTCCACATTACAATAAAGTAAACAATTATATATATATATATATATATATGTATGAAATAGAAAAATCTTTATATTTTATTTTATAAATTGTGTACTTTATATATGTACTTATCTTATATAACTATGAAAATTGCAATAAAACATCTATTTGAGATTTAAAGACAGGCTAGCAAGGGCTTCTTTTCTATGTACCCTTTAATCCTTCTTAGCTGTACGATATTGGTACTTAAGCTTCCTATTCACAGTTTATGCTTTGTTTCCTTTATCTTTTTTGTTTGTTTTCAAACACTTCTCCGTGTTGTTTTAAAACAGCATCCATGCTGCTGGAAAGACTGAAAGAGCTATAGATCTGGGATGCACAATAGGCAGTGTGTATATCTGCATCCATCATTAATGGTGGGATTGCAAATGGATTCTTTCCATTTGATACAGTTCTGTGTTTGCAAATTGTGACTTGCTTGTATATTTTTGCAGAAATGTTTGCTAATCTATTTCTTCATCCTGGTCATCCATTCCCTTCCCCCTTCTCCTACTCTTTGTCTTCCTAACCCCACCTCCTACCCTGTACTCCTTTTCCTCCTCTTCTTCACCAAGCTAGCAGTCATCTGAAATCCATGCCTTTGTGGGATATGTGAAGACCACACAGTTGAGCGTTCAGCTGGACATTCCTTGGCATATTTGGCTTCTACTTCTCACCCATTCACTTGTGAGATGGACAATCCACTGGTCATTTCTACCATTTGTTTCCTCTAAAGAAAGATTTGAAAAGAAGACTGGTTGCTTTGATTCCAAATATAGTCTCCCACGGAATGCAATTCCATTTACTAAAAATGAACTAATCACAGATGAAAAGAGAAAAATCATAATTAATCAAACTTAGGGATACAATTCTTAATCTAGTTCCTATTGGGGCCTAGATCAGCTTCCTCTGAAGACTGTTTCTGTAGAGGTTCTGCTGACAGAGGACATTCTGGGAAGAATAAAGGACTCTCCTCCAGTGGGTCATCACTGTTACTTTTATTCTACAGGGAATTATATATGCATTTGAGTTTTTTAATAATAGAGATATATAAAGAAGAAACTACTTTATAACTTTTGAGTTGATATTCTCTCCTAGGTGGTAATATGAGAGAAAGATGAACTGTATGATTAGATCATATATACTTAAAAGTTGAATTGTTAACTAGAATGTTCTAAGAGTCTTATAGCATCAATGTTCCAGTCATCTGTAAGCGGCTTAGGATTGTTCTCCCCTGTTGCTAGTAAATGCAAGTTTTACTATGACAAGGCATGGTGACTAGTTACATCTCTATATTAAAATATATGTTGGACTACCAGATGAGCACTGCCTAGTATTAATGCACTTCTTCATCCTTCAGTGATAGTTGGTGAATAAAGAGATTCTAATTTTCCCACCTGTCTTCTACTGCAAGCAGTAGTCCATTTCCTCTGCCTCTGTTACCCAAACACTTGTAGCACTCAACAATATTCCTTATAATATATTAAGCTTAGGTCATTGGGTAGTATATTCTTTATGAGAAACTGATAAAATAATTGGGAGCTGAATGCATTGAGAACTTCTGTCTTCCCAACTGTTGAGCAAATGATTTTTCTTTTGGAGATGGAATAAAGGGTTGATCTTTTATAATTTCAGTTCCCCATGTATATATTACAGTAGTTCTTGACCCTACAGTAAGATAAGAGTTGGAGCATTTAAGAAGGGCTAATCATATTCATTGACTATATATACTGTATGCAAGAGAGTTTACAAAATAGTATAATCTGTGTTGCAACTCTGAGCCATTCAGTTCTCTCTGTATGCTAATTTTAAAAGTTGCAATTTATAAAATTTTAAGTTGAGTTAATGATGTTCTGAGTAGAGAAGAAAAAAAGTATGTGTTGAGGCAAAAGGTCTGAAATACTTAGGGACGAAGACAAATGATGGAGAGTTTCATGGGCAAGATTATTAGATTTGATATATTATTCCAAATATGATGAGAGTGAACTAAAAACTTTTTAGAGAAAAAGTAACAATTCCCTGATATATATTGGCACTCCATGAGACTGCTTACAGAAGGCAGACTGAAGGTGGGGGCAGGGCGTATAGAATGGGACTGGCGAATGGGACCAATTAGGATTCCATTTGTTCTACAGTCGGCCAATGTTTAACATCTGTTATACTCCAGACATCTGTAATCCAGTCTAGAGGAATTGTCATTTGGACTTGGACAGGGAAATGTGGTCCTCCTTGAGGTTTGTTTTGAAGCTAATGGGTTTCCTAATGAAATATGTGGGTATGCAAGGAAGAGATGAACTAAGGGTGGCTCAAGGCTTTGTCTATTGCAATAATGGGGTGGGACTGAGAGGAGGAGTCCTAGAGAATCCCAAAGGAGAGCAGCAACAGAGTACTTTTCTAGACTCTATGAAAGAATGGTAATTTCTCAGTTATTTCCTCATTGAAATTTCCTAAGCTGGCCTTCAGATAAGTAAGTGTCCTGAAGATCTTTAATATTCCTGTTAGTTTAGCAACCCAGCAATGATAGCTGGCTATTAATGTCTCAGAGAGGTTTTTTGTTGTTGTTATTCATATTTTCTATCTATTTGTGTGTGTACATGCCATGGTGTGTATTTGTAAAGGTCAGAGGACAGCCTTGGTTGCCAATCCTCTTCTTTTATGTTGTATGAAGTGGGAACATGCCCCCTTTTAAAATCTCTTGGTAGGGGTATTAGAATTACAGATGTGGTACTAGGCTTGGATTTTTATCAATTCTGGTGACATGAACTCTTGTCTTTATGTTCCTAAGGCATATCCTACGTCCATCTCCCCAAATTCTGATATTTTCATTTTATAAACAAGTCACTTTCCAAAGCACATTTAGCCAGCTTTGTAAATGGTCTTTTTCCCTTATGCTGAATAGTATGCATTATATTTGAAAAACAATAGCAAAAATTAGGGCTGAAGATATAGCTCAATGAAGTAGAGCACTTACCCTGTATGTGAAGTGCCCTAGATTCTGGTTATTGCATTGCAGAAGTAAATAAACAAATGAACAGAAACCCCCTTTCAATGTAAAATCAGCCATTGTAAAAAGTCTCCCCAGGAGAGATACAACTATACCACCAATTATCTCCCCCCACATGTATTCAGCTATTTTGAAATTAAATCTCGAGTCCCTACTGTACGATCTTAGAAAGTTAAACACAAACTTGAAAAACTGTCTAGAGGAAAGCCTAGGGATTTTTGAGATTTAATTACTTCCTTTAAAAAGTAAACTTAGGTCAATTAAGGAGCTATAATTTGTCTTCTATTATTAAATCAACTGAATCATGCAATAAAATATTAGTGGATACGCTGGTTCTTACTTGGACAAGCACTGCTGCTTTAATTATTGACAAGGCTCAATATCCAAATAGTCACATGTCTAAGAGGTAATGTGGGGAATGAAAGCCTTGGAGCTGTTGTATTTCCTTCTGTGCATATGACATATCTGAAGTAGAGTGGAGAGAGAGTAAACCAGCAAGTCTGTCTTTCACCTTCCTGTGAGGACCTTTCTTAAATCTTTTATCCTATCAGATGGTTCCATTGTTTAGTCCTAAGAATATGTAATATCCGTGCCAACTAGTTCTTGGCATCTAATGTATCAGTTCATAGGCTAGTTCTGGATGGCCAGACACAAATAGTGTGAGCATTGGGTAGTGTTTCTTCCAATGAGGTGTTGAACTGAAAAATTCATCTCTGTGTATTTACCTATGTGGCATCTGACCAATCTGTTAAACTTCTGTTATTAACATATACCTTGTTGCAGTGTAGAGGCAACACTCCTAGTGAGAGGATATCCCCTGCAAAGAGTGTGCAACTTCTTCCAGCCATGTGGTTGGTGTACAGATGATACCTTCTATGGCTACTCTCTGGGCAGAATGCCTACCTAATAGTGCATTTCTTTCAAATGATTGCCTGCACTCTAGGGATAGGATTCTCAGGGCTCCTTTGGTTACAATCACAGAGATTGTTGGGAATAGATGCTCCTGATATTACTTATTCAACTGAAATAATGAAGGTATGTTCTAATCTATGTAAGCCCCCTTTTAGCACACTTTCTAATAGTCATTCTGATTGTCTTTACTGAACACAAGCTGTTGTGTAGACATTGGGATGAAGACTGCTTTGCTCAGTCTTGGCTCAATTCTCTGGCACTTAGGTGGAAGATGAGGTTCTTTCTCTACCAGAGAAAGCAGCAGGTCTCTCTCTGAACTGCATCTGTCTAGTTCTCCCCCTCTGTGAACATGCTTAGCCTCTTCTCCCTTACTAACTGTAACTAACAGCATCTCGAGTTCCTGTCCGGCACAGGCCTGACTTTCTGGGCATTCTGCCAACTAGTGACTGATTGTTCCCTCATTTCCTTCAGAGTCTCAGCAGGGAATACTGACCTGTGTGGCCTTCTGTGTACCATAGATTTTTCTCTCTTGCATCCAAGTGTTACAGTTAGTTTTATAAAGATACCTGTACCTGTGATACCAGTCTGACATTTTCACAGAGTAGTCTCTGCTGCTCATAACACCTGAGGAACGTACTTGGTAGTTGCAGAGCTTGATACTGAGAGTCTCCTTGTTCAAGGTCATAGGATAGATTATCCATGAGGATGAATTCAAACCTTCCTTCTGTTTTCTGGGCTGTGCTGTGCAATGTAACATTCCACTTATCATTCCTTTACATCTTACACATACAAGTGACTATCCACTGGTCCCATTTCATTTACACTTTAGACTTTCAAACAAATAGATAGGCATTTCCAGAACCTTGTTATTTTCGGGATGTACTTTGTCAAAAACTTTGCCTAGGCTTATAATAAATCTTTGCTCTCCTTCCTAAGGGTTTAGATATAACTAGTCAATATCCCTCAGCATACATTTGAAAAGTTAGCTGAATGTCATATGTGGTACATGGAGTTCCTTTGTATTGCAGCAGTCAGAGCCCTTGGCTCCTAGGGGTGTCCAGTGTTCTGGCAAGAGGATTTCTACCCAAGCCCTAACCCATCATCAACTTTTCTACCATAGTTGAAGTGAAATATGGTAGCATAGTTGAAGTGAACTACAAGGATTTCCTCAATTCCTAAGCTATTGTTCCAAAAGAGGAACTTTTGCTTATTGAGTACCAAGGAAGCATTTCCCTCAGGATCTAGGCTGCACAGGATGGCTTGGGAGATCAAAGGTAGGAGAAGGACCTTTAAGGAGAATGCGAGCCCAAGGGGAAGCTTTACTTGTTCCTTCCACCACATAATTTGTGGTAGCCCTTTGAATGGCAACAGTCCAAGACCACGAGGGCACTGTTTGTGTAGCACAACCTCAAAGATCCTAGCAAGCCTAGTGACAGGTTCTTTTTCTTCCACCCAGGCTGATAGTACTGAGAGCAGGCATCTGGGGCCTGGACTCCTGTCTCCTATTTTATAAAAAGAGCTTCCTTCTTTCATATAACTTATTTATTAACAACACCTTATTGATTGTCCTTCAAGCCCAGAAGTAGCTCTGCTGACGTGTTATATGATACCAAGTGATTTACACTTCTCTGGGAAACCTTCACAGGCGCCTGGCAGACAGCTGGTCTGTTGACGACAGAGGAGGAAGAAGCAGAAGAAGGAGTCAGTGGGTGCTGGCTGGGAAAGAGGTCATCGTTCTTCCCCAGCTGACCTTTAACTGGGGAGTGCAGAAGATATTAATAATGGCTGCTGCAGCCTCTCATGAACAGCTCAGAGCCACGCCATGCAGGAGAGAGGAGTGATGAGGTCTTTCACCACAGCATGCTTCCCTCCTAATTCAGATGTAGAATACTCACTCCTGTTTGCATCCCAGCATCTTTTTGGTCTGATCCCCTTAGGATTAAGTTTGTGGTCTGCTTTGTTTCCTCTTCCCATCTATTAGAAGCAAACAACCAAGTGGATTAATCAACAGTAGTAATGGCTTCGGAGAGGAAAATCTGTTACTTGTATGGCTTGTACCCATGTACTTTCAGAACTTCTAAAAGAACTGCAGTGTCTCATAGATTTCATGGATGCACCGACCTGGCCCCTTTCTCTTGGATTCATTTACACATCTCTTTCCATTCTAGTATTCTAGCAGTCAGACTTGCATCTCAGGTTTTAGGGGTCAGGGCAACAGAAATACATTTGCTAAACCGGCGAATAGCAAAGGCTGAGTCAGCTTTGGTTGATGACAATTCAATAGTTCTCTTTATTATTATTGGTTTTTTTTACGCTTTTAGATACAAGGCATTGTGTGCATGTGTGTAATCAGGTTATGATAAGCAAAAGAGCGAATATAACTAGTCAATATCCCTCACCGTACATTTGAAAAGTTAACTGAATGTCATATGTGGCACATGGAGTTCCTTTATATTGCAGCAATGACATTCATTGACATGGTTTAGAGTTGCTTAGTATTTTCAAGCTGCCTCAAACCTGGAAATGGTTCCCTGGTTTTTTCCTCACATTCTCTCTGCCTCTATTACTGCCTTTGCCAAAGAGTGCGTAAAGATTAGGAGCCCAAAGGGAAAGGCTGGCCATTGCTGTTGTTAGCTCTGTCGCAAGCTGCTGTAGCAGGAAGTTTGAGTTTTATTCCATCAGGTCAGTTTGGAGTTATTTTTGCTTCATACAAATCTTCCCCTTAGCTCTCTTACTGTGTCAGATACTGCAGAATCTCTCACATTGGCTAAAAAGCAACTTCACTAAACCAGGCCATTTGTTTTATATTCCACCGCTCTACATTCTAAAATAAAATGGCCATTTGTTCGGGGGATGGTTTTAAAAGAAGTGTGTAACACAACACGTACAGTCCCTGATTTTCTCATGGCACCCTAGAAAACTGCTGCAACAAAGCTCAAGAAATTCAGCTCTGCACTGGGTAGGGCTCGAAGACATCTCATTTCAACTCCCCAACTTCTCAGTTTGTTCCCTGTCAGAGGACCCTGTGATGGAGAAACAGCCAGATAAGGAAGAAGGAAAATAGGTGATGCCAACTGGTATAGAGCAATGAAACATTGTTTGCTGAGTAGTAATATCTGGAATGCTGGGTATTAGACCCCAAGTCCCAAAGAACCTAAGTAACTGCCTGGCTCCATAGGTGTGCCTCCAGGGCTGTAGAACTTACATTCAAGAAAATATAGTGATAAAGCGTTCAGTCCAATAAAACTTGACTTGGGTATATACTTGTAGACACCCTCTCCACTGAGATGTAAAGGAAATGCTCCACTCTAAAAGGCTTCTCTAGGTCCCCAACTTCCAGAAAGTTCTTCAGGCTTCATATGCTACCTCTTAATCCCCCACTTAAAGAGGCAGTGACTGTATTTCATCATCATAGCTTAGCATTGCCTATTCTGCTTGGAATGACACAGTGGGCACCACTTTCTTGTTGAAATCTATGCTCAGTGTGGTGCCTTGGAGATCCTCCTAGGTCATCCTATGTCCCAGTTGTCCCTTTCTTTTGGATTCTCTTTATATGGATGCAACAGAGTGCAGATACTTGAGTTTCCAGTTTTGAAAAATGAAATCCCATAGGTATAATAATATCAACTAACTGCACCACACAGAGCTCCCAGAGACTAATGCATCAGCCAGAAGGTATACTTGGAGGGATCCATGACTACAGTTGCATATGTAGCAGAAGATGGCCTTATCTGATATCAATGGGAGGGGAGGCCCTTGGTCCTGTGGAGGATTGATTCCCCAGCATAGGGGGATGCTAGAGCAGTGAGGTGGGAGTGGGTGGGTGAGTGGAGGAGCACCCTCATAGAGGCAAAGGGGAGGGGGGAGAGGAGGATGGAATGGTGGGTTTGTGGAGGGGTAACCGGGAAGAGGGATATCATTTGAAATTTGAACAAATAAGACGATTAATAAAAAAGGAAATACTATGAGTGAAGGGAGGATGAACATCCATACAGGATTTGTGTCAGTTTGTGCTACAGTTTCTCTTAGGTAAGGACTGAGTTGAGTGAGGTTGTTGGATCCTAAGGCAGGTGCACACTTTACCTTATGAGGAATGGCTAGTTTTCCAAACTGGTTGTTTCCCTCCCTGTTCTATGATAGTCTCATCTGTTTTATATCCTGGCCAGTGATTTATTAGTATTATCTTTTTAATACTAAATACACACATGGGCTAGAGAAATGGCTCAGAGGTTTAGAGCACTGACTCAGAGGTTTAGAGGTCCTGAGTTCAACTCCTAGCACCCACATGGTGGCTCACAACCATCTGTAATGGGATCCAATGCTCTCTTCTGGTGTGTCTGAAGAGAGCTACGGTGTACTCACATATATGAAATAAACAAATCTTTTTTAAAAAATACACACAGCAATGACTCCCTGTGGTTTTAATCACATGTACCAGGTGACTAGCTACAGTGAGCTGCTTCTCCTGTATTTCCCTCCTGTTTGAGGTGTCTGTCCTGTTGTTTTAAATGCTTGTTTGTATTTTTATTGATAACGTACACATCTTCCCTTTTTAGCAGGGGTGATGAGCAGACACAATGTCTCAGTGTGCACTCAGATCTGTGTTCAAATTCTACCTGCTTTGGCCTTCAATGTGTGATGATGTCAGATGTGCACCGCCATGCCTGGCTTCTTGTAGGCATTTCTAACACATAAAAGATACACCTTTGTATCGCTAATATTTTTCTCCCAGCGTGTGCTGTGCCTTTTCACTTTCCTTTTTCTTTTTTCTTTTCTTTTCTTTTTGTTTTTTTGAGACAGGGTTTCTCTGTATAGCCCTGGCTGTCCTGGAACTCACACTGTAGACCAGGCTGGCCTCAAACTCAGAAATCCGCCTGCTTCTGACTCCCAAGTGCTAGGATTAAAGGTATATGCCACCACCGCCCAGCATGCCTTTTCACTTTCTTAAAGCTTAAATTTTAAAAAAGACTTTAAAAATATTGACAAACTCCACTTTACAAATATTTTTAACATTTAATGCTGTTTTTCATTCTTCCTAAAAAATTTTGCATAACCCACATTTATGACACTATTGCCATTGTTTTTGTCTAGGATCTTTAGATATTAACTTACATTTAGCATCTTGAGTTAGTTTTCATGGTTATTATGAGGTATGGGTCAAGTTTAATTTTTTTCCATATAGATATCCACTTATTCTAGCACATTTGTCAAAAAGATGTTTCTTTCCCCATTGAATTGCATCTGGGTTGTTTCCAATTTATGGCTAGTACAAATAAAGCTGCTATAAACATTGATGAATAAGTTTTTGTGTGAACATAAGTTTTTCATTTCTCTGGGATAAATGCCCAGGAGTACAATTATTGGGTCATATGGTAGTTGAATGCTTAGTTTTTTCTTTATTTTTAAAGCAACTGTCAAACTCTTTTCCAGAACGACTCTGCCATTTTGTATCCCCACCAGTAATGTTCTCATTTGATCTAGTTTCTCTACAACCTTGCTAGCATCCAGAGTTACTGGTTTATTTTATTTTAGACCTTCAGATAGGTGTGGAGTGAGTATCTTGCTGTGGCTTTAGTTGGTATTTCCTTAGTAGCCAACAGTGTTGAACACATGGCATCAGCCTTTCTTATGCTTATTTGCCAGCTGACTATTCCCACAGTAGACATGTCTACACATGCCCTGTGTTTACTTGACACAAGAGAGTGGTTTTGCACAGCTCTCCTGCATCTGAAGCTTCTTTTTATTCTCTTAGTAGAACCTTCTGTTGGGCAAACATTCTTGGCTTTGGAGTCCAACTTTCAGCCTTTCTGTTACAGAGCTTGCTTTTGGCTTCAAGTGTAAAAAGACTTTGCCCAGTCTGTATTTTCTCCTTGTTTTCAAAGAGTTTTATAAGTTTATGTTTTACATTTTCTCACATTATTAACTTGAGCTAATTTGTGTATAAAATCTCTGTTCCCATCCTCTTCCTAGGTATGTAGCTGATGCAGCATTGTTCGTTGAAAGGTTGTAGTTCTTTCATGGGTCTGCATATTCCTTATTAAAATAATATAAATATATTGCATTTGTCTATATTGGGGGCCCTTGTAGAGTTCTCTTAGCCTATTTGTCTATATTTATCTTCTTTTTTTTCTGAGACAGTTTTGCTATGAGGTTTAGTCTGTCCTCAAGTTCTCTATCATCCTGTTTTTGCCTTCTGGTTGCTAGGACTACAAACATATGCAATGGCACATGATGATGCTAAGATATTTATTTGTCTTTCTTCACCATGTCATATGTGTGATGAGATTGAATAGATTGATTCATCTTCCTCCTACTTTATATATCTTTTCCAAAACTCTTGAGCTATTTGAATTCCTTCACCACAAATGTCAGAAAAAATTTGTCTATGTATATCAAGTATTTGGCTAGCATTTTTATACAAAGTATGCTAAGTCTATTTGTTTATTTTTAATGAATTGACATCATTACTAATTCACAGACAAAATATGTCTCTATTTTGTAGAGTTTTTCTGAGTCTTTCAATGGTGATTTGTAATTTCAAACAGGCAAATCTTGTATGAGTCTGGATTTATTTATATCTATATAGTTTTAAAAATCTTTAAGAAACTGTTTAATGGTATGATTAGTTTAGGTGTTCACAAAGTCATTGCTAATATGTGTAGATATAATTGATTTCTGCATATTTCTCTTGGATTTTGCAACCTTGCTGAAATCAGTGATTGAACCTAGACTTTTTTTTTGTGGTTGTTTCTGTTGATTTGTGAGGCTTTTCTTAGCAGACAAATCTGTTATTTTCTTCTAAGGACAGAAGTATTTCTTTCTTTCTCATTTGTCTGCCTTTGTTTTTGTTGCCCCAAAACACAGATTTGGACTTCTAATACCATAATAAATATCAGAGGTAAGATCAATTATGCTTTCCTTATTCTTAGCTTTAGGGAAAAAGTATGCTGTTTCACTAAATACGAAAATAAATAAATCCATTAAATATGAATGCTGCTACCTTTGGAACTTTTAGATTTTTATTGATGATCATTGTTATTTGCATGGGTTTTAACTCTGTAGAACTGATTGGTTTGTAACTCACTATATAGCTCAATTGGGCCTCAAACTCATGGAAATCCCCCTGTCTCAGCATCCCAAGTCCTGGGATTACAAGCATGAGCTATCATGCCTGGATATAGTGAGAAGTTTCATAACTCTCTCTGTTCTTTACATATTTTGTCACCTTGTTTTCTTTACTCTAAGAGAAAAAAATCATTATGGAAGACAAACAAACCTGTTACAAGGAAGGGGTCAGACCTGTTTCAAGCTCTTTATTTAGGATCATAATTCCCTTAATTATAATATGATTTATTTTATATTTGAGAGTTATTACAATGATGACCAGATGTGTTGATAGGTAGAAGAAATTCTTTGTCAGTGTAATTAATTTTTGTATAGTTCTTTCTTAAATCCAAAGAAAGAAGATTCTAGAAATCCCCAGAGGAAATGAAAGGATACTAGAAAATAATAGATGTAGAGATGGAAGCTAGACAGAGCAACCAATTTGAGGCACCGTGACACCTGGGGGGAACTCTAATTTACTTCCAAAGGCAAGCCAGATGACAGATAGCCAAGTGGTCCATGCTCAGCCCCAAAACCAGGGGCTCCATGATTTACAAATATAGTTGTAGGTTTTGATGAAAATGTGATTCCTCAACCTGTGGGTTGTGTCCCCTTCAGGGGTGGAATGTCCCTCTTGCAGGTGTTACATATCAGATATCCTCCATACCAGATTCTCATATTACAATTCATAACTAGCAAAATGATGGTTGTAAAGCAGCAACAAAACAATTTTATGGTTGAGAGTCACCACCTCATATATAAGGAACTGTATTAGAGGGTGGCGATATTTAGAAGGTTGAGATCTATTGCTTCTGATGGGTGAGTCAGCAGTAGACAAAAATACCACTTTGTTACCTGATCTGACACACAGGACATCAACGTGGCGCCATTTAGAGCGAGCAGTGGTTGGTAAAAACCCTAGCAACCCCAGAAGCCTGAGACCAGAGAATGGACAGAGGTTGGGGATCCTCAGTTTGGTCTTCCACAAGGCCCAGAGAGGCATCTCTAGAGAGAAGAGCTAAAGAGTATTTGTTTTCTAAGGGAATAGAAGACAGGAGAGAGAACTTGAATTGAGAATTGCCTAAGGGAAAGGAAGCACCATGCCTTCACAGCCAGAACCAGATCCCATTCATTGAGTAGCCATGAAGATTGGTAGGTCCAAGCATGATACTAGAGGATGGAGCATATTCTGGAACCACCTATCTGCCATTCATTGCTATAGAGTCCAAGTACTCTGAGCATCATTCCTCCAGCCAGATGACTGATACTATGGAAACCTTGAAAGGATAGATATGGGTCTTCCATACATTGTCACTGCTGTACTGTGGTGGATTTCCATACACCCAATGCTACCACCCAACCCAGGGGTGTACAATTGAGGATTTGCAGAAGGGTGAAAGAATCTGCCCAGCCCACAGATTGCAAAGTTAACTGTGGCCAGTAGAGGCCTCTGGTACACAAAAAAGGAAACTATCATAGTTAAGACAGCTCTGGTAGCCACCATACACTTATCCAATGAAGAATCAGTAGCAGCATGAATCAAAGATGAGAGACTACTAATTCAGCTTGGCTGCCTCTCTTCTGTGTAGATAATGACTCATACCTTCCAATTTGTAAAGACTCTTGTATCACCCCACCCATATCCTTTCTTACCTTCCTTCCTTATCATCCAACTGAACTCTTCCTTCCTTGTTCCCTCTCTCACATTCATGTAATTTTTGGTTTGTTTTTGATGCTATGTTACACTTAAAAGGATTGTTTGCATGGACATGGTGGAATGCCATTTACTTGAGCAAAGGCAACTTACTAATGGCTATACCTCTGAGAAAATGGCTTCCCCTTCCCCAACAACCTTTAACTGCCTTTGGCTCCTCAGTAAGGATTTGAGCCATATGACTTCCTTACCCATACCACTGTTGCAAGATCATGAGCATGGTTGATGGGCCATGTCAAGAACACACTATCTCACACTCTATATGTCCTAAATATTCTATACTCCCCCTAAAATGAGTAGCCCCCACTTTAAAATAATGTTACCATTTATATATCTTTGTATTAACTGTTGATCCTTGCAAACAGAAGTTTCTCTAGCCAAGGCCAAAAACAGCACTAATCTTCCGAGGAATGGCAAGACTGATCTCCAAAGTGGTTACCACTCCTGGGCATGTACCCAAAAGATGCTCCAATGTATAACAAGGACACATGCTCCACGATGTTCATAGCAGCCTTATTTATAATAGCCAGAAGCTTGAAAACCCCCAGATGTCCCTCAACAGAGGAATGGATACAAAAAATGTGGTACATTTACACAATGGAGTACTACTCAGCTATTAAAAACAATGAATTCATGAAATTCTTAGGCAAGTGGATGGCACTAGAAAATATCATTCTGAGTGAGGTAACCCAATCACAAAAGAACACACATGGTATGCACTCACTAATAAGTGGATATTAGCCCCAAAGCTCGGAATACCCAAGATACAATTCATAGACCACATGAAGCCCAAGAAGAAGGAAGACCAAAGTGTGGGTGCTTTGGTCCTTCTTAGAAGCAGTAACAAAATACTCAGGGGAGCAAATAAGGAGACAAAGTGTGGAGAAGAGACTGAAGGAAAGGCCATCAAGAGACTGCTCAACCTGGGGATCCATCCCATATACAGTCACCAAACCCAGCCACTATTGTGGATGCCAAGAAGTACATGCCAGCCGGAGCCTAATATAGCTGTCTCCTGAGAGGCTCTGCCAGAACCTGACATATGCAGAGGCAGATGCTCACAGCCAATCATTGAAATGATCATGGGGGCCCCAGGGGAGGAGTTAGAGAAGGGACTGAAGGAGCCAAAGGGATTTGCAACCCCATAGGGTGAACAACAATATCAACCAACCAGAGCTCTCAGGGTCTAAACCACCAACCAAGGAGTACACATGGAGGGGCCCTTGGCTCCAGCCACATACGTAGCAGAGGATGGCCTTGTCAGGAGAAAAGAATGGGAGAATAGGTTCTTGGTCCTGTGTAGGCTTGATGCCCCAGAGCAGGGGAATTCAAGGGTGATGAGGCAGAGTAGGTGGGTGGGTGGGGGCACACCCTCATAGAAGCAGGAAGTGGGGACTGGATAAGAGGTTTCTGGGGGGAAACTAGGAATGGCGATAACATTTAAAATGCAAATAAATAAAATATCCAATAAAAAACTAAGAAAAAATTTTTAAAAAAGAATACCACTAATCTATGTTCCCCTAAACAAATTTAACTTCATAGTATAATTTGCAGTAGAATTATTTTATTCTTTGAGAACAAAATACATGTATGCACTGTGTTATGATTATGTCCACCCACATCCTTTTGTTCAACTTCCCCTAGATTTGCCTCACACCAACTACTTTTAATTTTATGTCCTCTTTTCTTAACATTTTTATACCTTACTGCATCTAATTAGTGCTTCCTGTATATATGTGGGTGTGGGGCTACCTACTGATACATGGGTACCTTACCAGAACCATACCAATAGGGAGAAATCATTGCTTCCCTCCCAGCTTCTACCAACTACCAATAGCTTCTCATGACCTCCTCCCTTATCCATGCTGTCATGGCAACTGCCTTGATTTGGTGAGGTAATCATCATTACTGTGAGTGCATGTGTGCCACGTCATATCTGCAAGGTGGCCTTTGACGGCATTCCACCCCATCCTCTGACTCTTACATTTTTTCACTTCCTCTTCCACAGTGTTTTCTGAGCCTTGACAGAGGCGAGTTACAGGAAAGGGGTGATCATGAATGCCTAATTTAGGGTTAAACATTCACAGTCACTTACTTGTTCCTCAGCATTTTGACAGGTTATGAGACTCTGCATAATGGATATCTACCTCAAGAAAACAAACACAAAACCCAACCAACCAACCAACAAAAACAGAGGCTTCTTTAAGTAAATTGAGGGGTGCTTGTGTCTTTGAGCAAATGCATAAAAATTTAGGAGGAAGTTTGGAAACATGGGCCAACCTGTGCCTTCACCAGTCATGGGCATTTGAACAGGTTTACAATATCATCCGTCTCCTTTTTGTAGAGAAGAACTCAAACTCAATCAGAAAGAAGTTGATTACCCTTTTACCGTCATGGAACTATTGCACCGATTGGCACACCTTGTCTGGCAGTCTGGCATTATGGCATACAGGGTACAGCACTGGGTGGTGCCATTGATGCCTTTCTTCACTAACAACCTGCATATTGCTCTGGGAGTTAGCTATCAGGAAATAGCTTGTTTGGTTAGACTGAGACTGATTTCTCCATGTCTGTTGCCAAAGTATACAGTATCTTCAGCGGTAGCATCTTATTCTGCAGTTGTTGTGAGTAAGTAGGGCAATGGTAATGCCCGTGTTGTTTTGGAGACCTCCAGGGCATTCCTGATCAGTAACACGCAGGGAGATATTCCATTCCTGGCAGTGCGTGTCTCATGGGAACAACATTGTCTCACCATTTTCTACCTTCATTTGAAGTTAGCTTACTACCTAGCAGATCTTCATAAGGCTTTTTCATACCTTTTTTCGTTTGGGTTATCCCAGTTCCCGCCTCTGCCTTCTCCCCTGCCTTCCCTGCTCCCATCCCCAGTTAATCCTTCAACCTCAGTGTTCTTTCCTTCTTTTGTATCATTCACATTCTATTTCCCCTTCCAATTACATTTTTAATTGGCTTGTGAAATACGAAGTTTCCTTGTGGCTTTTTCAAACACCCTTCTTTTTGGTGCCTCATTTCCCCTACTCTCCATTCCAAGCCTTTCTGCTTCCAGCCCTCCGCAGCTCCACTTGTATTGCACCTGTACCTGTGGGACTGGGTACCAGAGACTTTCACAGAGATCTCTGGCCTGGCAAGAGTTCCAGCGAGCATGGGCAGGGAGGAGAAGTTACTTCTACTGCCTCTGCTGCCACAGTGGGCTTGACCTCCATCTTTGCTTTCCAGGTTACTCAGTTGCTCCGCACTGTCTTGTACTGAGTAGGGTCAGGCTGGGCCTACAAGAGGCCAACTAGCCAGTGAGGAGTGCAGCGCAGCTTCAGGCCGCATTTTGGGAGAGCAGACCTCTTTCCCAAGTGTTATAGCTCTTAGAACAAAAAGCTCAGATGATGGAGTAGATCTTCCACACACCTTTAATTCCCTGGATAGGATTTATATACAGTTTTGGGGGTGATTCAGAGTTTGACAGCAGGTATTTCTCATTAGGCTGAGAGCTTGGAGAATCTTTATTTGCATATAAGGCTTGGTGCTGCTAATACGTGATGAATATCACACATCTCTCCTATGGGGGGGTATTGTAGGGGGCTGTGATTGAAACAGAAGCCAGGGACCCACGAGGGAGGCATGGTCAAACACCTTCTGTCCCACGCAGGCAGAAATTACCACCAACCGGGTCCCTGGGATTCCAGACCTCTTGCTCAACCAAGACCAGGTTGCCTGCACAGACTACCACCCCACATACCACTCTCCCATCTCAGGTCCTTTAGTGTATCCTTCTCATACTGGCCCTGCTTCTGGTTTCATGGTTTACACTTGTGCTCCAAGTTAAACACACAAAAGAAAAGAATTGAAGCTGAGTCCCACTTAGAACACACAGCATCTGTCTTCTTGGGTCTGAGTATAATTGTTTCCAGTTCCTCCTGTTTCATTTCATTTTTCTTATAGCCGAATAAAATTCCATCGTATGTGTATCACAGTAGCTTGGCTGTATTCATTCCTGTGATCAGTAATGATACATCACTGGGTTGTAATTGATTCTGAGTGCATTCCTCTCTGTTGTATGGTTTGATGATGTTGCTGTTATAGCAGTTTATTTCCTCATTGCAGTAGTTCTGGGGATTGGACATTTAAGATGAAGCTACTCAAGAAGATCTTCCCTTCGAACTGGAAGAGGTATGCAGACCAACAGATGCACAAATCACAACACAGAAACACAAGAATACAGGAGGAGGCAAGGCAACGTGTCTCCTCCAAAGAGTTCTAATTTCAGATACCAGCTGACTGTGTCAAAAGTTTTATGAGAAAACAGTGGCCAATGGACTAATCAAGAATACATACAAGCACATGAATTTAAACCTAGGTCTTAATGGGGAAAGTAAGTAACTTGCCAAAAAACTCAGCAAAATGGTTGGGATAAAATCAGCAATGAGATGAGAAGACCAGAGAAGAGGCAAGTGCCCATTTAATTCCACTAAGAAATGCCCACACGTACATGCACGCACACACAGACACACAGACACACACACTCACACAAACACGTATCACACATAGATATACATAGGTACATGTACCACATATACACACACACATAAACATATGTGCCATACATAGACACACACAGGCATATGTACCACACACATGCGTGAATCTGCACACATGTACACACATGTACAGGCACCGCACAGAGTGACATGTACCATCCACATACGCACACACATATATGCACACACAGAGACATGCACATACATGCACCAATGTACATTCATGTAGAAATACACAACACATGTGCAAATGTACATACATGTCTCTAATATAAAGTAACTTTGTATGAGGACTCTGACACTTAGAGCTGTAAAGATAAGTTAATATTCAGGTAGAGACAGGGAAGCAGGTGGCAGTTATTATGAGTATGGAAGGGAGGTCCCCATGGTGCCCTAAGTCACCGTGGATGCCTCCCTTTATCCTATCACTACCAGATGGACAGTGGAATCAGAACAGAGTAGTGACTACTGTATGTTTGAGACTGAGTAAGTGAGGTGTTGAGGAGCTGAATGTCCTTGCAGGGACCAGAGCTTCATCAGCACCATTTTTAAAGGAAGAGCAGAAAACCTCTAGGTTCAGCCCCAAAGGAATCTCAGTAAAGTCAAATTCATGAGAAACAGGCTAAAAACAACAAAAATGATGGCCAGCCACCTATGATTTCCTATGAGAGTTATGACTGAAATAGTCTAGCTCACTGTTTAGTCAGGTCTTATTTTTAATTTGAAGAAAAAGAATATAGTCCTGTAATAGTTGAGTTTAATAGAATTTTTGGCCTTGAGCAATACCTCAGACTCTGTCTAGCTGAGCTTTTTTTCCTGTTAATTTAATGTTTTATTTAAATGTATTTCTTCTGCTTTGAAGAGAGGATTGCTAGTCAGCAGAATCCCACTTGGCATCGTCTTGCAACTTAGAGTAGAACATGGTGTGCTGCAGCTGTCTGTATGAATTTACTCCCCTTCGGCCAAAGCAGCTCCCTCACTCACAGTGGTCACCAGATAGCCAATGGAGCACTTGTATCGCTTCGGGTTATAGCTCTTGTCTCTGTGAATCTAGAAACAAAACAAAACAAAACAAAACAAAACTTCCCAATTGCTTCCAAACTCTTACAGGATTTATATCTGTGTGAGGAAGGGACAGCAGACCATTCTCCTTTAAAGGGTTTGGTAAAAGCTGCATTTGCCCGTAAATTAAAGAAAAGGAAATGGTTTCCCAGTGGCCCTCATTATTAGTCAGCTCTTGCCCTTGCTTAGTTTACACAGAGTCCAGAGACTGAACTGTGCATCAAAATTCTCGGTTTCTCCTCTAGAACACACTGCATATGCTTTCCTTAGTAGTTTGTCCAAGGCTATGACAGCACACTGAGCCATTAAACAGTCACTCTGGGCAAGCCAGAGTTCTTTGCCCCTATAACTATGGAAGGCTCATTTTTGTTGCTTAGTTTTGGACTTTGAATGCCCCAGAAGAACATATTTCTTTGCTTATATTCTTGATTTGACAGGAAACACTGAATACTCTCCTAGTTTATAAAAACATACGCACACACAGACACACACACACAGACACATACACACTCACACACACAGACACACACACAGACACACAGAGACACACACACATATACACACACAAACACATATACACACATACACACACAATGTAAACATAAATAAATATTTATATCTATATCTACATAGATATATAATTATAAGTATACATACAAAATTGGTGCAATTTTAACACAGTGAACAGAAATATATGAAAGAGCTTAAATTTAAAGAAGTGTCATGTCAAGTAATGTTAATAAGCAAATCATATGTAATTTAGCATAAGTTGTAATTTAAATAAAAAAGAACCTTCTGCATAGTTGACTCTGATCATCATTCAGTTTGCAAAGCCACCACCACTGCCAAACAGGGATACACACTTCAGATCCTAGTATACAGGACATATTGCAGGACTGAATGTATCTCCATAGATTATGTTTCGATCAAAACATGAGAACAAAGACAGCCAAGTCAGGGAGAGGCAGCTACTGTTTTACTTCAGCTGATATTTTCACTTCGAAACACTAGAAGGGATAGCACTTGACACTACATCTGCAAAACAACTCACTTTAATAGCCAAGATAGACAGCTGACATCATCCATTCTCAAGACAATAATTCAGATTATTTACAGACTTGTAAGAACTAGTCTATGGCTTAAGATGAATCAGACCTTCAGTTTATATAACAATTTAGAAGAATTTTGTTTACTAATATTTAAAAGACATCCTTATTGTAAGTGGCTGTGGTGAATAACTAAATTAGTTAAGTGTAAGCAAGTGGGGGTGAATCATTTGTGAAGACATTGGACATGTGAGCCTATTATGTGTAATAACTTGTTCAGTGCTGGTTCACATGGCCTAGAAGAATCACCAAACCTCCACTGGTGCTCCCTTCTTAGGAGTGATTTGGACACCAAGTACAACTCCTTCATAACCTTCAGAGTTGTACTCCCCTGCCCCACCCCTTTGCTCCCTTGGGAATCCTTTAGAATCAGACTTGTCCTGCAAGATATTACATTTTGGGAAATCTAAAAGTAATTTTTATACAAAGTTTTTTTTTTAAATCTTTAATTGGTCTCAAATTGCAGCTGAACCACATTTATCATCCTCTCTCTCTTTTTGTTTTTGTTTTTGGTTTTTTATTTTGGTTTTTTCGAGACAGGGTTTCTGTGTATAGCCCTGGCTGTCCTGGAAGTCACTCTGTAGACCAGGCTGGCCTCGAACTCAGAAATCTGCCTGCCTCTGCCTCTCAAATGCTGAGATTAAAGGGGTGCACCACCACTCCTTGGCTTATCATCCTCTTTCTTAAGGAATGGTAGGTATGTCTGAGCAAAGAGAAATATCCTGGCATAGCAACACTTGACCCTTGAGAATTCTGGGATCCTATAGTAATCTCTAGATTCTTCCACATCCTCTGGGCACTAGATACCTTCATCGACCCCTGGTTCTTTGTGTAAACATGGGCTAGTCCATCAATGGACTGGGAAAGGGCAAATATACTTGATTGGGATTTTGAAATTTCATATTATAAAAATTACCAATATGCAGAAAAATAACAGGAAGCACATGCTTCATACCTTGCTTTAATAATTTCATCCTGTCTCCTACCTCTCATTTATACTGTTTATTTTTCTAGATGTTTAAACGGAAGCCAGACAGTACTTTGTTTTATCTGTGAATTCTTCAGTAGTTTGCATGGGTGTTTTAATTGCTACTTGTTTGTTCAAGGACTTGTTTTTAGGGTCTTTGTCTACATTATGGCTCATCTTGCTGGATGCCTATTCTATTATTAGCCAGCCTAAGCTAAAGCTCACTACTTTTTTCTATGAATCATAATGTTACCACCTCTATGTTGACCAAAGTTTGGCTAGAAATACAGTTTTTCAGAAGACATAATCTCCAGGTGCCTCTACATTATGTTCACTTTCCTTGGTTTTTAGTTAACTGGCATAGTGGCTGCTCACACTGAAATGTTCCCTTTTTCTCAGTAAAGAAAGGCTTTTATTAGAAGTGAGGACATACACACACACACACACACACACACACACACACACACACACACACACACAGGGCAGGGGGAGAGGGAAGGAGGGAAGGAGGAATGGAGGGGAGGAAGGAGGGAGGAGAGAGAAATAATCTCTGTTAAGCAGAGATGGGACTTGAGAAACAGAAATGTAGCCTCACCTTGAGTGCTGTAGTTATTGAAAAATACTCAAAAGGTCCTCCTCTCCTATTTTAAGGTTGGTCAGTTTGAAAAAGCCGGGACGGCTTATTGGTCCATGACTGTGTGTAAACATATCCTGATATGGCCTTGAACTTGATGAGCTAATTTATAAGCATCAGCAAGGGCCTGCCTGTTAGCAGAGAAAGCATCCAATGCTTTTGTTTAAGATGCTATGCTTTTGTCTCAAGAAAGGAGGATGAAGAAGAAGCTGGCCATCTTGGAAGTTCACCATCTGTGTTACCTAGCCCCTATCACTATCTGACTATCCGGGAATCTGTCTAACTGCTAATCCCTCATCTATTCCTCACAGAGTTCACTCTAACAGTTGTTAGCCTTCCTAATGCTGGGACCCTTTAAAACAGTTCTCCATGCTGTGGTTTTATAAATATATGATATGTATAATATCTGATATGTGACCACAAATTGTTACAACCCATAGGTTGAGAACTGCTGATCAAAGCTATACCATGTAACCAATACTATAGTCAAGATATGGGACTTCTCAGGTATTCCTGTGAAGGAACAGTGTGTTTTAGCCCCAATATCTAACTATCATCTAACTACAATGCTTGGCTCTCATTAATCTCCAGATTGAAATACCACCATTCAATAATGCTACACAAATAAGGGAATCAGTGTAAACTCCCAAGTTGACCTTCTTTCATGTAATAAAACACCCTCAGATCCATTCAGGTTGTCTGTTTCAGTTGCTTGTAAAATTCTGTTGTATGACTGTAACACAAACTGCCCATCTATTTATTGTTAAAAGACATTTGGGTTTTCACTAGTTTTTTTGACTGTTAATGACGTTACTTTTTTTTTTTTTACTAACTTTTCCTAATTATATAAACTTTAGCACTGCATCTATGCCATGTAGAATGAATTAATACTGAAAGGATAACGACTAGGTAACTAGTTTTTCATGGATGGTGGTGATGGGTAGCTTTTAGATGGATAACTTGTGTATTTTATTTGTGTGTGTGTCAGGAACATGTGAAGAAATATAAGAAAACACACAGGTAAAAATCATATGGAAACAGGAGAAATACCAAGGTTCTCGAAAGCTCAGAATATTCTTAAAAGATCCTACAAGGCTGCCATTTCTTACTCTTTCTTAGCTGGTGTGAAAGGCTACCCCCCTCTGCACCTTGTTCTTTGCTGAAAGCTCACTCCTATGTGTGTCTCTGTGCTCACTCAGCACACTGGACAGGAAAGTGCAAGCCCAGGGCAGTCCTAGGTGTGAACACTGTGTTGGCTCAAGTGCCTCCGTGTGATTTAGTGGTTACTCTGCTTTTCTAGGGGAATTTACTTTGGATGAGACCTATCTCAAGGCTGTCCAGCATAGTAATCCTGAAGTGGCTATTCATCATTATTGTGTGTAGTTTCCAAGTCACTCATCCACTCTGTTTGGTTATTTTCTCTTCACTACTGGCAAAAGTTGTACTCTATGTCTCCTCCACTTCAAAGCAGTTATAGTTTTACCTTTTCCAAAAGTTTCATGTAACAATTCAATTGGTTTTTTATTCATATGTTTGTGTATGCAATTTTTGCTTGTGTTCTGTATTTTTCTGTATTCAGCCAGTCTCTTCAATGGGAAGTCACGGCTTCTAGTCTTAATAATTGGTGTGCTATAAAGCTATTTCTGTATTGAGTCTTAGCCTATTTAGGGGTTTGCCTTTGGTGACAGATTTAATGTGGACATGAAGAAGAGTAAATGCACACTTTCATTCTTCTATCTGCTAACCCTATTTGTTTACTTTTGAATTTTCATAAAGAATAAAATTGCCCTGGGTTTCTGTGACCTCCTGCCTGGCAAGGTAAATGTCAAGTTGGTCTAATGAGAAGAGTTGGGTTTTGTAATAGAATTATCTCTAACTGCCATGTCATCATGAACATGACTTCTGTGTCCTCATCAACAAAATCAGGCTGATGCCAAAGCAGCTGCAGCTGACTATGCTGTGGTGACAAAGAGAGGACATTGGTCACATTCTAGACCAAGATGCGGAGGTCCCACCAATGTTCATTGTGGATGTGCTAGAGCAGCAACCTCTGGTTTAGTGTGCAGAACTGCACAGTGGGAATGCTGCCTAATTATGTTTTAACCTCTCTGAAATGTACAAAGTATGTTCTACGTATATAGAAGTATACATGATGCTTGGTTACTTCAAAGACAACTTTCCCAAAGACTATTGAACTGTTTCCATTATGTGAGCATCTTGGTTCAGACCCAGCTGATGGTTGAACAGCTTGCTATGTCAGATGGCAGGGATCTCTTGCTCTGGGGAGGGATGTGCTTCCTGATTGAAAGAGTTCAGAGAACAGACACAGTCAGGTCACTGTATATGGGACAAGACTAGGTCTGGGGGATTGGAGAGGATATATGGAGGGCAGGATTAGGCAGATTCACCCAGCAGAGTCCTGGTGCAAGATATATAGGACCTGGCTGGGCTGAGAGGTTGGACAGAACTGTAGAATCTTGTGCAGGTGCCCAAACCCACAAGAATTGAAGTCCCTTTAATAAATAGTATGTTATTTGTAGATAGCTCATATATGTCATACTATATATTTTAAAAGTATTTCTAGATTATATATAACAACCAATTCAATATAAATGTTATGTAGTTTCTGTAGAGTATTATTTAGGGAATAGTGAGACTAAAGCAAGAATTGTATATGTTCATAGATTAGATCTTCACCAAGGTCATAGAAGAAAACTTTCCCAAACCAATGAAATATACCAAAACACATATAAGGAGCACATGGAACACTAGATAGACAAGACTGTAAAAGATACTCTGCATGGAATATCACGGCTTAAACACTAAATATACAGAACAAAGAAGGAGGATTGAAAGCTGCAAGAGAAAACACACAAGTCCTCTAAAATGGAAAATCCATCAGAAGAAGAGCTGAGTTTCTAGCCAAGCTTTGAAAGCCTGAAGAGCACTTGAAGAGGAGTCCCTGAAGGGGACTAGTGTGCCTCAGGTTCTAAAAGACCACAACAGTGATTAGAGACTACTTCTGTGTCCTGCAAAACTACCTGCCACTGTAGAAGAAAGAAAAACTTAACTGCCTAAAAATTATATCCAGCACACCAAACCTTTAAAAAAAATGTATAGGAAGCAGTGTTTTGGCTGACATGAGGAAAGAACATAACTATAATACTGGGGAAAGAAAATAAAGATATAATTATCAAGCACTAAGTATAACTAGAATAAAAAGTACTAAGAAATGATGATTACAATCAACACATACCTTTCAATAATAACTTTAGATTTTTGTTAGGCTGGCCAAAACAACATCCATGTCTGTTGTCTTCAAGCAACTCATCTAAAGATAAGTACTACCTTAAAGTGACAATTTGGAAAAAGTTTCCCCATCACATGAAACCAGGGAGTAAGCACGTGTCACTATCCTAATAGCTGACAAAATAGATTCAAACTGAAACTAATCAGAACAATAAAGAAGGATATTTCGTTCTAGTCAGCGCAACAGTTAACCAAGAAGACAAACCTATCCTGAATGTACATACACCAAACTGATGATCCCAATTTTATAAAAAGCATGCTACTGGAACTAAAATTTAATTTCAACCCAGTAATAGTAAGTGATCTCAATACCCCCACTTAATAGATAGATAATAGATAGGTCATTTGAACAAATAATAAGAAGACAAATATCAGAATTGATAACAAACTGACTGTAGAACATTCCATTCAAATGTCAAAGAATATACATTCTACTCAGCAGCACATGGAGTTTCTGTAAAATACACCATCTCTTGGGACACAAAACCAAATCTTAACAAATTTCTAAAAACTGAAATAACCCCATCCCACTTGGGAGGGAGAAGAAAGCAGCCACAAAGGGGGAGGGGGAGAGGTACCTGGGAGGGAAAGAGGATGGGTGGGGGAGAGGGGAACATGATCTGGTATTGGATGGGAGAAAAAGACTGAAGCCCTAATGGCCTGCAGAAAGAATGGAAGCAGGCAACCTTGGGAGGTAGGATGTTAGGGGAACCCTTCAGAATGTACCAGAGACTTGGGAGGTGAGAAACTCTCAGGACTCAAAGAGAGAGACCTTAGATTAAATACTCTATTGTTGTATCAATGGTGGATCTCGTGGCTGAGGCCTGAGTTTCTCTCTCTCCCTGCTGCTGCTGGCTGAGACCTATGGCTTGAGCGGTGGGTTAGTTAAAAAGGAGGCAATGTATAAATGAGATATTTTATTGTAGGAAGGAGAAAATAGGCCGGTTAAGTAGAGAGAAGTAAAGGAGAGGAAGGAGAGAGAGAGAAGAAGAGAGAAAGGAAAGAAAGCAAGCAAGAGAAGAGCAAAGAGCAAGAGAGGAGAGAAAGAAGCAAGAGAGGAAGAGCAGAGACAAAGAGCAAGAGAGAGAGGAGGGGCAAACCATCACTTATATTGTATGGGGCATGGGATGCCTGGCTATGCTGTGATCAAATGACTGGGGATAGGGTCCGGCTAGAATGCTAGGAGCTTGGGGCATTATCTGCCTGACAGAGCACACATCTCCTGTGGCGGGGCAGCTGTGACGGGTTGTAACTGAAACAAGAACCAAAGACTCGGAATTTATGACCAAGCTCCTTCTGCCCCCTGCAAGCAGAAAACTGCCCACAAAGGCTCCAGAACTCTAAGCCAATTACTCGACTGAGCTTACGTTACCTGAACAGACCACTGCCCCACACTGCCCCACACTCTACAGTGGGGAGAAGGAACTTGTAGAGCCTACCTCTAGCAGGAAGACAGGGCATCAAGTGAGGGAAGAGGTGGCTATCCTATAGTCAAAACTGTGACCCATAATTGTTCCTGTCTGAAAGAACTGCAGGGATGGAATGGAGAGGAGCCCAAGGAAAAGAAGATCCAGCTCAAGACCCAAATTGATTCCAGCTCAAGAAGAGGACTCAAGGCCTGACACTATTACTGAGACTATGTAGTGCTCACAAAAAGGGACCTATTATGACTGCCCTCTGAAAGACCCAACAAGCAGCTGAAAGAGTCAGATGCAGATATTTGCACCCAACCAATGGACAGAAGCTGCTGACCCCTGTGGTTGAATTAGGGAAAAGCTGGAAGAACCTGAGGAGGAGGGCGACCCAGTAGGTGGACCAGCAATCTCAATTAACATGGATCTCCCAAGATCTCTCAAACACTGGACCATGAACCAGGCAGCATAAACCAGCTGATATGAGGCCCCCAACATACATGCAGCAGAGGACTGCTGAGTCTGGATTTGGTCAGAGAAGATGCACCTAACCCTCAAGAGACTGGAGGCCCCAGGGAGTATAGAAGTCTGGTGGGTGAGGGTGGTGAGTGGGGACATCCTGGTGGAGACAAGGGGATGGGGAGGTTGTGGAAGAGTTGGAGGGTGGACCAGGAGGGGAGTAAAATCTAGAGTTTAAAATAATAAAGAAAAAAAACAGAAAAAAAAATTAAAATCTATAGCAAACAAATATCTAGTAAGTATGCAAACTCATGGACATTAAAGACCTCGGTACTTATTCATAATTGGTTGAACTGATGAAGTAGAAGATGGAAGGGGACAAAGCCTGGCATAGGGTAAGGTGAATCCAGAGTGTTCACTCTACTAGAATCCCTGCAGTTCTTCCTGGGAAGTGCACCTGAAGCTCAGGTTTCGGGTTGTATCTTCCTGTGATAGGGAGACATGGAGCTTGAGTGGCTGCCTTAAGCCTTCAGAGGGTTGCCGAATATAAAAGTTTAAGAACCACCACTGTATGTGGAAGGGAAGTGAGAAACAAGAAGTTGCAAAGCCATATGTGTGTGTCTCCTAATCCTGGGTATAGACATTCTTCGCTGTGCATCTTCATAGCAGTTATTGATTGGCAGCACTAGGTATATTACCCATGCATTTAAATGGTCAGACCTCTGTGCTGGGAATGCTGGGGACAAAGACTGATTTTATTGCATGGGTGATAGTTGGAACATGTGCTGAGAGGAGATGCTGCCTCTCTCACATTTGTTCTTGCCAACCTTGTTACTAAGGGCTAGCACCCACTTCCATCCTTTTATTCCTTCTAAGCAGACTATCTTACTTAGGGTTCTACTGCTTTGATGAGACACCAAGGCAACTCTTATAAAGGAAAACATTTAATGGGGGCTGGTTTACTGGTTTTGAGGTTAAATCCATCATCATCATGTTGTGAAGCATGACAGCATTCAGGCTGAGAGTTCTACATCTTGTTCAGAAGGCAAATAGAAGACTGGCTATAAGTCTAACCCCACAGTGACACACTTCCTTCAACAAGGCCATACTTCCTCCTAGGCCACACCTATTCCAACAAGGCAACACTTTCTAATAGTGGCACTCCTTAGGCCAAACATATATTCAAACCACCACACAGACCACATCCAACATCTCTAGGAGCCTGCCAAGTGAACACAGAGCTGAAGCCATATGTTGCAGGATATTTGATCACACTGTGAACCCCAAGATTGTGAGTCTACTGGAAAAACCTGTTTCTAGTTGTGGTGTGGCTCAGCCTTAGCACACACCTTTAATCCCTCTCGCCAGAGTACAGACATGCCCTAAGCATACATATTTAATCCAAAACAATGAAGGTAAAGTTAATTTGTAGAAGGAAGCATCCATATTTGAAAGTGATATCTAATCTATTGGCAGACAAAGTAATGAATTAGAGCAAGACCTGACAGATTATGATATGCCTGACTCTCTTGACAGCCGAGTTAGGAAACAGAGGTGACTTAAGAGAGACGGGGGGGGGGCAGTTGAACAGGCAGGTTGCAGAGAGAGAACAAGCTAGACACAGGTGAAGACAGAATGAGCCAGAGAATGAGAAAGAGGAGCCAGAAGATGAGAACAGATTGCTAAAGTTATCATAAGGCCAAGCAGAACAATTCATTCAGAATATGAAAGAAGCCAGTTGGATCCATTGAGTGGAGAGGAGTTTTGAGCCAGGACAGCTGAGTTGACCAGCCAACCAGAGTTCAGAAAGCACTAGAAAGGATGAGTTTATTCGGCAGTAAGTCTCAGAAGCTGAGAAAATATGCTAGGCCTACATCAGATTGGACAGATACCAGAAGATCCAAGACTAGGCCTAGGTTAGCAGACTGAGGCAGTAAGCCCCTGAGACGACAATTATATCAAGGGAATAAAAGTTACTTTTATAGCCCTACCTACTGAAGGTCTCAACCCAGTGAAGTAATCAAGAGCCAGGACAAGGCAGAAAGTAGCAAATCTCTAACGGAGCTCATTAGGGTAACAGCAGCACTTACATAACACTTAGGAGGTGCTAGGTACTCTGCCAAGAACTTTCCATCTATTAATTTGCTTAGTACCCCTCTAAAAAGTCTGTAAGGGAGGTGGCTAATATTAACATTAATTTCTAGATACGGAAACCCTGAGGCCCAGGGAGGAGATCTATATAGGTCTCAGAGCTCAGCAGTGGCAAAGTGGTTTCCCAGATTATGGTCATCTGAAGCCCAGGTCCACATGCCAGCATGCAACAGATAGAGCCAACACCAAGTTCTTTGCTTCCAAATATCATAGCTCCTTGGCCTATGGCGTGGAAGAGAGACCTATGCAGCTGTCAGCCATGTGGTAAGTCGAGAAGGTAGCACTTTCTTAGGTTATCAGAGTCACTGATAAGTCCTATCTCAACATTTTCCAGCTGTGTAGTTTACCTAAGCACATCCACCTCCTTTATATTTTCATGTCCACAGCATCCCTCAGAGGCTGCTGATCCGTTCCTCCTCCTATCGTCCAGTGCAACTGCTGAGTCTTTGTGCCATCCTTTTCTGCTCTCAGTGTCTCTCCTTGTCCCTGCTGTGGCACAGCGAGGGCAATCCAGATGGCCTGTAAAGTTGCCTGTTTCTTTTCTGGTCACCACCAGGACTCTATTCATCACTCACACTGGGTGTGGAAATGTTTCTCCGGTTTGCGAACATTTGTTCTCACTCACATCTGTGTTTGCCTTCTTTCTCTCCGAGGAAAGCTAGGCCTCGAAGGGTAGAGCAAATATACTTTTTCCTTCTCCCTCCCTCCTTTCTCAGTTCCCATGGTAAAACACTACACCAGCTCAATAAATGCCAGTAAGGCAAATGATCAGCCAGGGGTATGGAAATGCATTGTTGCCTTGGATTATTTGTTTTGTGAAAGCAAAGATGCTATCAGCAGCAGAAGCAACTATGGAGAATCTTCCACGTGCTGGCGTCCAATGGCTCTATGGATACATTCATTAAATCTTCCAAGCAAGCTATAATCCAACTATTAGGAAGTTCAGTTATTTATTTATTTATTTTTCTATTTTTTGAGACAGGACTTCTTTGTGTAGCTCTGGCTGTCCTGGAACTCACTTTGTAGACCAGGCTGGCCTCGAACTCAGAAATCCACCTGCCTCTGCCTCCCAAGTGCTGGGATCCAAGAAGTGCGCCAACACTGCCTGGCACAGAAGTTCAGTTTTCACTTGAGGAGACTTTTGCTTGCAGGATGGCCAGTGTACAGATGTCTGGGACCATTTCTCCAGAACAGTTTTTGTGTGAAGGAGTTAAATTGCTGCTCTTGGAAGGGCTGTGGCTGGGTACACATAGAGTTACAGAGCTAGAGATTAGAAACTGATTTAGAAAGTATACATAACTGAAGTCATGTTTCTGCTAGACTTATATGTCCCATGTATTTCCTGCACTTCCTTTGTTGGGAAAGGACAGGTTCTGAAGAATGTGCTCTCTGCTAGAAGATAGAATCTAGGTATTGAGGATACAATTTTAGAGGCATTTTATTGTAATGGTGTATGTAGTTGGCTATTTAGAATGTATTTGATTTTGGATTTCTGGACATGAGCTGTCTGATTCATTGAGTGGAACTCACTGTATCTACTCTCCCCAAAGTCATGATAAAGGTTAAGCATGATTCTGAGTGTACAAAACACCTACTGGCAAGAACAACTGAGAAGTTTTCTCAATAAGCATTGATGATTATTGGGAACTGACGTTATGTGATTTTAACACATACTACATATTCCATAGGTTTCCAAAAGGAGCTAGAAGCCTTGGGTTGGTGAATCATTCTAGGCATACAGATTGCAGGCTCTCCCATGTCCTCCTGCATTACAAATGTTTATTTGGAGACATCCCAGGCAGATAACAAAAATCTGGGAAGACTGGTATTTTGTACAATGCTGTGAGTAAGACATTTACAGATATTGAGCCAAAATTTGCACTGTAATAGAAAAAAGTTGCTTTCCAACTTCTGGTCCAATTTAGTAATTATGGTAAGTTAAAATGTAGGCCATTTAAATTGGATTTAGAGGATAAAGTTCTGTCCTACAGTGAGGATGAGTCATAAAGGAGGTAGCCCGACCTAGCAGAAACAGCAGCTGATAAGGAGCCAGGAGACCCAAGTTTCTGGCCTAGATTTAGTCAAATAAGCTCTAATAGCTTTTGGGCAAACCATTAAACATCTCAATTTTCTAGTCTCTAAAATGAGAGGACTATATTTGTGAATGGATACACAACTTACATAAGACTCCACAAAACAGGTCACTGGGAATGGAAAACGTTATCTATGGCCATTGGAGAATAAAGCACTCTAGCTATGTAGTACTCTTCCACTGTGGACAACCAGAACCCAAGAAAATGTATTACTGCTGGAATAATACAGGAATAAGCAGACAGTTGGGGCTCTCACAATAATCTGAGCTCATTTCTATGTTCTGAGAAAACATGGCCCTGCTTGCTTGAAGGGTCATCTGATCATGAATCTTAATATATGGATAATATATTGCAATCCCTTAGAGGAAGTTTTAGGTAGCTACATGATATGGATGTCTGATGCATGAGCTTGTGTTATGTCACATCTTGAGAAATTGTTTATTGAATAGTAATCCCTTTAGCCTTAGGTCTGCAGATAGAGAAGTTAATTTAGTTTGTTTATTTTCTCTTTGCCTTCCTCCTTCCTATTATTTCAGTTGTAGCTGATGGGTTTCTCAAAAACAGTTAAGGTTTTATGTGCCAACCTTTGAGTGGGCATGTTGCTTTTTCAGCACTGCCAGTCACCATAGCATTTAATTATCTCAGCGGTGGAATAGATGTTTATCTAGTTAGTTGGAGATCCATATCAGCATTGCAAGGTTAAGTCCCCTAGAATTGTGAGAATTAAACTGTTAAAAAATTGAGTCCAATTTTCCTATTGACTTGCATTAAAGTTTTAGGGGTCTATGCCTTCAATTATGATTTATTTTCAATTAGAAATGGTTCCTGCCATTTTTAACTTTAAATTTCGTAGTTTTTTTTTTCTTTTCTGAAAGTAGTTAATGATCTGTGAAGGGATACTGGAGCACACTAGAGAAACTTCTCTACCAGGAAACTCTGTGGGTTACCCTGATGTGTGAGGGATGTGAAGGCTCTGGCTTGGAATGCTTACTCTACTACCAGAGACCTGGGAATCATTGCAGAGCCCCTTTGGCCTTGGTCAGGTACTACTTTCTCATGTGTTCATTTCTGACATGGAGCCCACACAGTTCCAGTTTTGCAGGTAACTGAAAGTGGAAATGGAAATGTTCTGTGAATCATAATCCCTTAATTTTTATTTTTTTAATGGATTAATTTTCTTAAAGTAGATTTTTCTGACTAAGTGAATAATGACATCCATTTATTATCTTAATTTTATTTAGTTCTCTTTTCTTTCCTTTTGAGCTACAAATTCCTTTTTGGCTGGATTAGATTGTGAATCCTTGGAAAGCTCCTCCCGCCCCAACTGATTTATATACTCTTCATTCTGGAGGGAGAAGAAGAAATATTTTTAAATAGAGCTGACGTGGAACATTAACTTGATTGAAGGCTTTGCACATGAGGAATGATTGCAGCATCTTCATTGCCATAATGGGGAGAGGTTAGCATGGATTAGATTAGCCTGTGTACAAAGGTTGTACAAACCGATTGCTCTTATTTGTAGGGTGGGCCAATCCATAGTTACTGGCAGGACTTCTTAAGCAGGGTAGTCATTCTTCCTTTCATGTGGTTTACATGTGGCAGTGAGAAGAGAACGTTTTCCTTGCTACTTAAACCGTGCATTTCCCAATGAGCACTTGGCACATACCCAAACACACAAGATGTGCATGTGAAACAGTAAGGACATGGCAGTGGTCATCTGTGCTGTCTGAGATGAGAGCACGCATTGGCCGGAGGCAGCCGAGTTCCCGAGACAGATGTTCAGTCAAGATGGCTAGAATGCTGTCAAAATGTACTCTAGAATGATTTTATGAACATAAGCCTAAAAAAGGTGGCCAAGATATGGCTCTGAATTAAAGCCAGCCATGGGATTATTGTTTAATTCCAATTTAGTATGTTCCTTGCCAAGTATGTGCCAGATCCTCTGAAACAGAAACTGGTTTTTGCCAGGAGTACTTAGCGACTATATTTTAAGTCTAAATCTCCCCTGAGGCACAGAAGAATAAATTGTTCTCTGATGGAGAACAATTTTTTTTTTCAGCAGCCTTTGAACCTCACCTTCTCCGGGAAAGGTTTTCTGGAGGTGCATATCCTGGGCATCTTTGGAACTATGGAACCCACCTGAGCTGGTTATACCAGGTCTTTATTCAAATGTGTGTAGTGCATTTGGCTTATGTGTTTGATAATTCTTATAACTTTTATGGTAACCTTTGTCCTACCTCACTGGTCTCTTTGCTTCTCTGCCTTACCTTTGTATTCTAGAGGGGTTGGCATCTTCCTTTGGCTGCATTCAACATCTACCTGCTTTAGGGATTCTGCCTTCCTTTGCAGAAATAATCTGTCTGCGGGAATGCAGCACCCAATGCTCCCTTCATATCTTTGTTCTGATGCTGTCTTACACACAAGATATCCCTGGCTCTTGAATTTTAAAAGCAGCATCCCTCAGCATTCTTTATCATCTTTGCCACACTCCTTTTTAGTTTTCATTAACTCGTGGCTACCTGACAGATTATCTATTTCCTTAAATATTTGTTCACCGTCTGCACTATCCTCTAAAACACAGTAAGGCTTTGTCCCAGTGACTAGAGCCAGGTCCGGCACATGATGGGTACTTGAGAGACATCTGTTGTCACAATGGCTTAAAGGATGACTAGCCGTTCCTGAGTAGTTCATACATATTACATTTGTGGCTTCTAGAAGACAGTATTAGAATCTCATGTAAATTGGGACTCACATGTTGAAAGGATCTTGGAGATCAGAGGTCTGCAACTCTCCGTGAACATACAGCAATGCCTCACAGAATTTAATGTGCAGGTGAGACAGCTGGGGATCTTGTTAAAATACACATTCTGATTCAGTAGTCTGGGTAAGGGCCTGGGGTTCTGTGTGTCTAACAGGCTCCCATGTGATACTGTTGTTGCAGGTTCAAGGATTACGCTTTGAGTAGTGAGGCTATATGAATCCATCAGAGAGGTTTAGAAAGTTCATGGCTTCAAGGTCATTATTATGAACACTGGGTATCATTGTTACAGAAAAAGGGAATACTAGTTTCTAGAAGCTTCTTATTAATAAAAGGATAATTTATTTGGGCCTTTATTGGCTCAGCTTCAAACTGTTAACAATAAATTAATTATTCTTCATATATATATATACATATATATAGTGATATATCAAAATTATTACTGTTTGGTGTCATGGTAGGGAACATTCATCAGGTTCTCAAAAGCATGTAACTTCTAAACAAAAATAATAGACATTGATATGATCCTATTTAAAAGGAAACTTTTAGGCATCAACCCCAAACATACCATAACCACATGACAAAATCAACACAAATGTTTCCAAGCACCTTTGCCAAACTGTTTTTACTGCTACACTTTGTGCTAACAAACAACCAATGTTTTAACACTTGTGAGATATGTAATTCTCCCAGGGAGTTATTTGGTTTTTAAAAATTACAAAAGGTGTAGAACCCAGTAATTCCAAAACAAATAATCCCTCCCATCCACTGGCAATGGTCTCCTACTAAAAACAAACACCAATTAGGAATGGAAATAAAATGAATATTTAGAAACCATGAGATCCCGCCCTCACAACAGCTATCCTGCAGTAGTCCACTGCCTTTCTAATCTGAGGCCAAAATGCTCATGGAGGGCATTGGTGCTGAAAAGCTGTTTTAAATCAAAGACCAGGCAGCAGTATACCAAGAGCTGCTCATCCTTTTGAGAGGCAGCTTACTCACAGTACATTTTTCTCAGCCCTGGAGTGTTGGCACTATAGTTTCAAATGCCATCCACTCAAAGAACAGTAGAACACATTTGGAATAACATATCCTTGATAGTAAAGGGCTATACTAAGCATCCATACATACATGTAGTGCAGACCTTGGCCAAATATTGAAATTTTAGAGATCCCTCTCTAGCATGGCATCATACCACATGATAAATGCTAGTTGCATTACTAATGCTAATGGTGTCTGACATTTATTGAGTGTGAAATGTATGCTAATCAGTGTGCTTGGCACCTTTTAGCTACTTTCTTATACAGTGTTTACAAAACTCATTAGAAGAAGGTATTATAATTATAGTTCTACAGCTAAACTAATGCATGGTTGTGGGACTTATATTGTGCAAACTGAAAAAACTCCTGCAGGTTGAATTGAGATACATTCAAAAATTCTGACCACAGAGTTCATGTTGTACTGAGCACCATACTGTACTGAGGAGCAGCAGGCTATACTGAGGAGCATCAGGCTGTACTGAGGAGCATCAGGCTGTACTGAGGAGCATCAGGCTGTACTGAGGAGCACCAGGCTGTACCAAGGAGCATCAGGCTGTACTGAGGAGCACCAGGCTGTACCGAGGAGAATCATGCTGTACTGAGGAGCACCAGGCTGTACTGAGGAGCATTAGGCTGTATTGAGGAGCGTCATGCTGTACTGAGCATCAGGCTGTACTGAGCATCATGCTGTACCGAGGAGAATCACGCTGTACTGAGGAGCACCAGGCTGTACTGAGGAGCATCAGGCTGTACTGAGGAGCATCAGGCTGTACTGAGGAGCATCAGGCTGTACTGAGGAGCATCAGGCTGTACTGAGGAGCACCAGGCTGTACTGAGGAGCATCAGGCTGTACTGAGGAGCACCAGGCTGTACTGAGAAGCACCAGGCTGTACTGAGGAGCACCAGGCTGTACTGAGGAGCATTAGGATGTACTGAGGAGCACCAGGCTATACTGAGGAGCACCAGGCTGTACTGAGGAGCACCAGGCTGTACTGAGGAGCATTAGGATGTACTGAGAAGCACCAGGCTGTACTGAGGAGCACCAGGCTGTACTGAGGAGCATTAGGATGTACTGAGGAGCACCAGGCTATACTGAGGAGCACCAGGCTGTACTGAGGAGCACCAGGCTGTACTGAGGAGCACCAGGCTGTACTGAGGAGCATCAGGATGTACTGAGGAGCATCAGGCTGTACTGAGGAGCATCAGGATGTACTGAGGAGCACCAGGATGTACTGAGGATCACCAGGCTGTACTGAGGAGCACCAGGATGTACTGAGGAGCATCAGGAGGTACTGAGGAGCACCAGGATGTACTGAGGAGCATCAGGCTGTACTGAGGAGCACCAGGCTGTACTGAGGAGCACCAGGCTGTACTGAGGAGCACCAGGCTGTACTGAGGAGCCCCAGGCTGTACTGAGGAGCATCAGGCTGTACTGAGGAGAATCATGCTGTAATGAGCATCAGGCTGTAATAAGCACTATGTAGTACGGAACAGCATGCTATACTTACGGCTGCAAAAGGCTGATTATTAGTGACCACCAGCTGCTCTTTAGGATACTAAGTTTAAGAATGTCTGGCTTTATTTTACCCCCAAAAGTAAAGGAAATGGGTTTTCATAACTTGTTCCATTCATTTGAGTCTCCTAATTTTTTTTCAGAAAAACACTAAATATCCTTGATAAAGAAATTATAATGTTTAGTTAATTTCATATCGCTGTGAGAGAATCCAGGTTGAACAATCTATGAAGGCGTGGCTCATTTCCACTCAGGCCCTCAGAGAGATTCCAATCCATTGTGGTGTGGAGGTATTGTATTAACATTTCCAGAAGGGCATGAACAATAACCATTGCAACCCTAAAGAGGACACCACCAGCAGGCAAAGGAAATTATTGACCCAAGCCCAACTTGAAGGACCAATGAGTTTTGAACTTATTTGTGAGAACATAGGTAAGCAGTTACTTAAAGAACTAGTTAGGGGTTATAGTAAATAACATCAGCCCCTAAAAGTTATAACCCAGCCTAGATAATGATTTCCCCAAAGTTTCATAGATGGACTCTCTATAGGTATTTTTTTACTTGCATATATTATAGCACCTCTGACACCATGTATACACTCAGGGAAGAATTCCATTAACCTTGGAGGTAGGCTTGTAGGATGCCAGTGAGTGGCTGGAATTTCAGGTGAGGATAAATGGCTTGTCCTGCCTTCTTTGAGAGAAGACCTGGTCTTGTTGAAGGACTCTTGCTAGTGATCTGATTAAGACAATGGCTGTTATACTCAGAGGAAAGAGTTTCACAACAGGGAGGGGATAGTGAGAGAAGTGGCCAGTCCATGCATTCAGGAACTCCAAAGAGAGCTATTCTCTTGGTATCCACTGAAGCAGAGCAAGGCAGACTAGATCCATGGGTAGGTATAGCATTTAAGCATCTTCTCCTCGTGACTTACCTCTGTCAACCTGGCCTCCTTGGCCTCTGCAGCCTTCAAAACTGTGCGGCAAGCCTAAGGCAAGGTCTGAGTGTTCAAAATGGGAGCTGTAGGTGATATTTCCAACCCAAACCACAACACATAATTATGTATCTGAAGTGTATGTATAATTACATATTTCCAATGTTGTCAGTCCGTGGAAGACTATAGGTATTTTTGTGTAGTAGTCAATATAACTTGATGTCTAAAAGTGACATATGTGACAATAAATGCTCTTGTTTTGGAAATCAATCATTTTTTCTTAAATTTTATTAATGAGAATTAGAATTTTAATAATTTCTTAGAAATTGTGTGTGTGTTGTGTGCTTTTTTTCCTTTTTTTTTTTTTTAAGTGCTGGTGTTTTGTTTGCCTTTTTGTTTTCTGGAGAGAGAAAGAAAGGTCCTGGAGTTAAGTAGGTAGTGAGGTATGAAGGGTCTGGGAGGAGTTGGGAGATAAAATGTGATCAAAATATATTATAAGCATTTTTTCCAATAAAAAATGTAGATTACACAAGGCTTTTGATTTGCAAATTACAGCATATACTCAAGCTGCCTTAATCAGAAAAGTCAGTTATTAATAAGTGTCCATGATCTCTACGAAGAGTACCGAAGAGCCCGACCTGGGGTTACACAGCTGCACCAAGGGTTTCCCTTAGGTCCCTTATGGCCTCTGAGAATCTATGAAGACAGCGGTCAGCTTCCCAAGCCAGGCTGCCAAGTGTTTCCTGCTTGTTCTTGCCAGAAAGCGCCTACTTCCTGGTTTGGTCCCAGATGCAAGCAATTCTGTCTAAACTCATACTGTGAAAGAATCCCCAAACCTAGGCAACTGTTCAAAGATGCTTATCTGTCACCATCAGTGTGCCTCCAGTGACTATGCAAATTATAAAATCCTTGTGGAACCTCCTCCCCTAGGTTATATTTCTTCTTCATTTTTATTTCTTTTGAATGTAAAGCCCTTAGAGGGAACAGAGATTATATCATCCCCAAATGACACTGTGTGAAGTCCGCAAGACTTTTTGAGACTCCTGTAAAAAAAGAGAATTTGGTGCCTGGTGTTCAAGCGAACATCCAGTGGGAGCTGGAGAAAATGACTGCAGCTTGGCAGTATAAGCAGCATGCAGCATCGGCATGGGAGCTGTCCTCCAAGGTGGTGGCTGAAACACCCGCCAGAGAATGGATGGGTTTTCTGAGCATGTGCTTTGACAAATGGGACAGGAACTTTGATCTCCATATTCACCCTTAGCCCAAGTCAAGGTACAGAAAAGCAAGTGTCCTTGTCAAAGGAACTAAAGAAGGTAAAATCTGGAAATTGAATGCCCTCCCTAACGTTTTGAGAAAATAGTCCTCTGATGTAGAACAGGATTTGAGACAGCAGAAATGCATTGTATCTGTGTGGGTTTTTAGCCTTCCAAAATTGTGAGTCCTTATCGCTGCATTTGATTTAAGTTTACACAAAGGATTAAATTGGAAATTATATTATGTGTGTGGTTAAAATGAATTTGCTTTCCTTTTGTTTTAATCTAATTTGTTTATAGGTAAAATCCAGTTTGCATATAGTTGGTCACACTTTTAAACAGAGACTTCCAGGATTCTATTTGGAGAACAGTGATGTGTTCCATGGGGGGGGGCAGAGAGAGAGAGAAGGGGGAGAGAAAGGACAGAGAAAGTGAGAGAGAGAGGACAGAGAGAGCAAGAGAAGAGAGAGAGAGGACTCCTGTGAGATCCTTTCCTGCTGGGCCACAAACGTGGAGACCTGTCCGGCCATTCCACAACTCATTTGCAATGTTCCTTTAGTGCTACAGGTGGACCTGGGGATTTCATCTGTGAAGATCAACACTGCACAGCTTATTCTTATAAATCATGATTTTGTGTGTTCTCTTATTTCTATAGACTGTGAGGGGTCAACAGTCTTCTTCCACGTAGAATATCCAGTGTCAAGTTGTTTGCTAGGAAATAGTGTGGATGGTTGGAGTTTTAAGGGTAAGGTGGCAAAAAGGGAAAGGCTTTCTCCCTACCTATCAGAACTCACTGAGTTTCATTTAGATTTACAAACATGACTGAAAATGTGTGGCCCTGAACATGCTTGGGCTTGGTCATGGGTTGTTTAGGGAGGAATGGGGGTTGATATAGTAGCAAAATAAATAAATAAATAAACAAATAGTGAGGATGATGATGACGATGATGACAACAACGATGATGATGACGATGATGATGACAACAATGATGATGATGATGATGAGTCTGTTCTTATTGTTCTTTAATGTTTATTCAGTTAGGAATAGATTGAATGTAGCAGACCCAGAGCATGTAGATGTAAGGGAGATAGTGCACAAAACCAAAATTATAATCAATATTTATCTCACAATTCTAATGTTGGTGTATGTGTATCAGTTGTCATAACTAGAGCATATCCCGAAGTTTACACTCAGTACATGCTTCATAAATAAACTAGCATAATAAATATTTGTGCTATTAAAGACAACCTTTTTAAATGACTTCTTTACTTTGTTTTAATGTAAATAAAATATATTTATATTTCTAGCAGGGCCACAGGTTGAATTTTTCTAGTGGGGCCACAATATTCTTCAATGATTAAAATTAGTAATATCATCATTAATATTCAGTATTTGTTGAATTCAAAATGTCAGACATTATACAGTAAATATATGTATTGTATATAATGTATGCATGTATATGTTCATTTAATCTTAGAGTAACCCTAACCTCTATTCTATACAAATGCATATAACTTTTTTATATCAGGAAAATGTGGTGCAGAGTTTTTACAAAATGTAGGCAAAGTTATATAGCTACTAGCTTATGGGGCAGGTTTGAATGCAAGCAATTAGTTTTCAAGTTCATGTTCTAAATTTCCAGTGACTGATATGCATCTTACAGCATGTTTTCAAACTGAAAAACTTAATTAAAAAATAAGTAGATGGATGGGGAAATAAAAATATTTAGAGCCTTCGTGCTGGATGAGAACTCTATGAACATTTGGAGCTATACATATTTAATGATTTTTTTTAAACCTCTAACTACAAATATTTAGTTTCAAACCATACATACTATGATGCCTATTTCTTTAAATTGGTTTTGTTTAGTTAACACATTAAAATTTTTCTCACAATATTATTAAGTATGAATTGTAATGGGTACATTAATGTGTGTGTGTCTTTATAACACTTTTAAGGTAGGATTTTGCTATGTAGCCCAATCTGTCTTTGGACTTCTGCTTTAGCCTCTTAAATGCTTACAATAGAGGCATGCAATATCATGGCCAGCTTGTTCCACACTTTTCAACACACCAACTATTGTTGAATAGATGATTTCAGCATCTTGATTTTAGAAAGCAAAGTTTATCATAGAAACTTAATAAGAACATAATATCAAACATGTACAGCTTATTAAAATATAACAAAATATCTGTAATCATAACTGATAGATATCTTTATCCTTCTTTTAAAATTTTGATTATTTACCTTTTCTCCACCAACCCTGGCATATTTCAAAGTTATAATTTGCATTTAGGCAGTTTGACATGAAATAGTTTAGTCTGAAAGAGTCAGATTCAATGGATGCCTTTTATTTGGGAACAGCCTGTGGAGGCTTGGCTGGGATGAAAGGCCTCATTGTACTGTTTGAAAGTGCTGTGCATACTATTTTGTCTCAAAATTTTTGGATTCAAGGTGTTCTCAGTATGAAGTGTTATTTTCCTAGAGAATTTTCTGCAATTTTCATTACAGATGTATTCTCTTTGTGAAAACTGATACCATCACACTTAGTTTCCTTTGCATTTTGCTAGCAGTACTCTTGTTCTCTATGGCTGAGCATCTCCCCAGGATAATTATGTTCATGCTGATAGAGGACGTGGTGTTCACCTGAAGGCCATCACTAGGGGTTTTCATTGTAGAAAGACACGAAATAGTATTAAGATTGAGTGTTTTGATGTCCTTGGGACCTGAAACAACAGCCTATATATTTCACATTCTTGTTTTTAGAAGTATTTTGAAACAAGACACTTAACCCCTGACCTCATTATTCACTTATAATGTGGGATGTTATAAAGGCTTATGTAAAGAGGTCATGCATTTTGTTTACATGGCAGGAAGAATTTTGTGATTGTTAATTCATGTTACTATTATTATTAAATGTAGTTACCTTTGCCACAATAAATGTGGAATATTACTTTATGTGACAAATGTCAGAATATAGAGTTCTCAATTGGGGAGTTGATGAAAGAATTCTTACTATATGCAGAGTTATAGAATGATCAACCTTGAAAACTTTGGATCCTTAACAATACTAACAAAAGTATAAATAATTTGTTAAAAAATTTCCAAGAAGATTTAATATTGTATATTTTATATGTAATAAATGTATAACAGACCCCCACAAATTGAAATTTCTTTGAGCCTCTAATTATTACAAGTGCATCAAATCCATAGTCTAACATTTCATAGTTGATGTGCAGTAGCCCTAAAACAATTTCTCCAGAAGAAAACATTCTCCAGTGGCAACAGTGTCATCTAATTCTGGGGTCATATTCCTTATGATATCAAATAAGACATCAAACCACTAATATGGCAGAGTAGCAACACAGACATTTCTTCCCTGGCTCCAAACTGTAGTCGATTCTCCCTTTGTGTATCTAATTAACAATGGGGCTTCCCAAGGGAACATTTTTAGTGTTCCATATGTCAAGATGAGACTTAGAGTGAGTGGAAGGTACCACACATTACACCCTGTGGATCCTGTTCAGAAAAATTAACCCAAACCCAGCTATTAGGGAAGCTTGCAAAGTGTTATAAATAATTTTGGCAACAGAGAAGGGAAAAGAAGTATATAATTTATTTAAAACCATTGTTCCTTATTATTTCTTAAACGTGGAGATGAATACAAATAAATGACATTTCAAAACATCATGAAAGAAAGCCATTTAAAAAAACATTGCATCTATTCAATATAGTACTTGATGTTCTAGCTAGAGCAATTAGGTAACAAAAGGAGGTCAAGGGATACAAATTGGAAAAGAAGAAGTCAAAATATCACTATTTGCAGATGATATGATTGTATACTTAAGTGACCCCAAAAATTCCACCAGAGAACTCCTAAACTTGATAAACAACTTCAGCAAAGTGGCAGGATATGAAATTAACTCAGGCAAATCAGAGGCCTTCCTATACACAAAGGACTTTCCCAAATGGGCTGAGAAAGAAATTAGGGAGACAACACCCTTCACAATAGTCACAAATAATATAAAATGCCTGAGTGTGACCTACTAGGTTTTTTTTTTATTACAAAATTAAGTTATACTCCTTAAAAGTTGGACTCAACATTAAACAGCGAAGATCTACAGAGACATATCCATAACATTTTATGGTATGTTATATCAATGTTTAGGGAGTCAGATATTTACTGCTTGAGTGCAAATACAATCACAAGTAGGTAAGCAACAATAATTTTAAATGTAGTTGTTGTGTGATGCCATCCTTTGAGTAGTACGGTTATCACAGCCTCGACCACAGCAGCTTTGATTGTGACCCATATCAGTGGGTCTGGCCTGTTGGCATCCCTCACAGGAGGAGGGATGGGAAGTAGCACTCATTGTTCACCTGAGATTTTAGTCCTTGTTTCAATGGCTTCCTTGTCAGCTCTGTGTGGTCTGGCCTCAGCTGCTTGAGTTTCAGGAAGTGCTAGAGAATATAAACAAAGAAGTTAACCCAAAGAGGAACTCCATCCATGTAGCCATAGGGAAGTCGTCATGCATACCAGGGTAAGACTTTTGGGTGGTTGGACTGCTTGGGATCGCACATACGCATGTATGTAAACCTTCATCACCCTCCTGCAAGGAAACATTTACACACATTGTAAATATTCACAGAGCCAGGCTCTCATGAACTTGTTACTTTGATCAATCATTGGTGCCCTGTCTGAGTAAGTGTTTGTTTATGTCTCCCCAGGAGAGGTTTGTGCAACAGCAACAGTAAGTAGGTGTTTTGGGACCTACAGGGCTTTTTTTTTTTCCCCCCTAAGGTGAGATCTTATCCTTGCTATGATATGACAAAGTAGGCATACTGTCCATAATAAGGGTTTCTGGGATTTAAAATTAGAAAATGTATACATGCACGAGAGAAAGTGGGGAGAATAAATGTGTCCAATGAACAAGAGACTGTGAGAATAGGAATTCCAGAGTTCTGAGTACTCAGGTATTAAGGAATGACAAAAACAAGGTATAGAATAGTAGTGATAGGGACAGGAACGAGCTTCTCAGTAGACTTGAATTACAGTCTTCCCCTCTATAAACCTCATAAAGACTTATTTGTAATCATCTTGGGACTGATCACCGCGCAACAGGCAGGCAGATTTGTCTATGTGGTTTTCTACAAATCTGTTAATACCTCAGACATCTCGTTCCTCACCAGAGAAGGAGCTTTACTAGGGTGCATTCCTTGGATTATGTAAACATGGTTGGACAGAAAAATTTGCAATTGTTATCTACAGCTCTATCAGGAGAAAAAGAAGACGAGGCTGTAAGCCCTGGTACTAAGAGTGCTGCGACTGCACAGTCCTTTCTGCCACGTGAGCGGCAGAGGTGGATAGCAGGCGTGGCTGCCATTTCTTCTCAAGGATATTCTTTGCACGTGTTCCCTGAGAATAAACTTTCAGCATTTATTCCGCTTTCTTTGCAGTTTCCATCACTCACAATATTACCAAATGCTGTCTAAGATATTCTATTCTAAGAGAAGCAATGTGTTCTACTTGAGCCAAGCTGAGATGTGATCACTGGGAAAGATGTCATTCATGGTATTTGGATACTTATCAGGTCTCCTCGAGCTGGTTTAATTTTTTCATGTTGCTAAATACATTAGTCTGCTATTAATAGCATCCCATGGCTGTTCTCATTCAGACCCTGTGGCTGCCAGGGCATTGTCACAGGCTCATTCTAGTCTCTAACTGTGTTGTAGAGTCATGGAATTCAGGTGCAGAGGACAGATCTCTTTGTGGTTCCAGCAACTTAAATCCAACTCCTGGCAGGCTGTTTTACACTCTGATCTTGGCTTTGTAGTGTAGGATGCTAGAGAATGCTCTCACCCTCTACTGACATGGTCTGCTCAAAGGAGCTGTGCTAGAGTTTCTTGGCATGGTTCCTACCAGCCACCACCAGCCTGGCTCTTACCCTCCACTCCTAGCTCTGCTGTGCTTGAAAGAAGCAGAACTAGGAAAGGCCACATAGTCTCTGTTGTTTATTTGGTTTGTTCACATCCCAATCATCTGTTATTGTTTTGAAAGAAAAACAAAAGTCAATTAATTTTATGACTAACTAGGGTGTAAATTCTAAAACCTACAACACATGCATTAAACGCTGAAACTATTTTCCCTTTTTGTAGCTGTTTAAATACAAGACAGATTTGTGTACAGACTTAATGAAATGCCTATTTATTCCTAGAAGTAAATTTAATTATTTTCTAGTCCAAGGTCTTTGTTTTACAGATGAAGAAAGAGAACACCAGTACCTAAGCTGGTTGGTGATTTCTTCGATAATACATGACTGAAGAAAAGAAGGAAAAATAACCCAGAATGTTCCTATTTTATTTTGTTTATACTTTATACAAATTTTATTTTATATTTATATTTATTTGATGTCACACTATGCTACTAACACTTATTTAATAATTACAAAAGTTTTTGTTCTTAAAACGATCACTTGGATCTTTTTTTTTTAAAGTTTGATTTATAGATTATTAAAATGTTAATTTTGTGGCTTGACAAGATAGTGGCTTCATTCTGAGTGTGAAATTATTTGTCTGTGCACACTACTCCTTCCACTTAGTTCTAGAGATCGAGTCAAGTTCCCAGACTTCCAGGCAGGTGCTCTGCCCCTGAGCTGTGTCTCCAGTCCTGTTCTTTGTTAGTCTTAATTCTGTAATTGGCAGGAGTGTTCTTCTGACATCCTTGGGCTTATGTCTAGGCTTTGAAGACTCTGTTCTTTCAGCTCCGTCTCAGTCTCTGTGTTGTTCTCAGTGGTGGGGAGTCTGGGGCTCGCCAGATGTTTGCACTGAGACAGTTACAGTTTCAGCCCTGTCTGCAGCCGGGACTTTGTGTTCCCCTTACCTAGATCTCTGATTCTGCACAAAACTGAGGCGACAGGTCAAGGAGGATGTCTATGGGTTTATGTTTTTAAGGCCAATTGATGCTTGTAATTCTCATACTCTTTAATTTACAGGCATCTGAGAGCAGGATGATAGCCTAACTAAATTAAATTAGAATATTTAGTATGTTGCCTGCAACTAATCATATCTAAAATATTGAAAAAAATATGTAATGTACTAACAAGTAAGGAGCTAGCATCCACTGGGGAGCACCACAGCTGTTGGGGAAGCATCGCGGCCGTATTATGCTGAGGTTCTTGGCAACAAATGCTCTCAAATTCTGTTTGTTAAAATGTGAGGATTAGGTGTTCTTGGGGCAGGAAAGAAAAATGAAGCTACTCATTACAGATGGAGGAGAAATGAGGAGGATTCACCAGCAGAGTAACTTTTATGGAAATTTGGATCCGTGCTGCACAACTCTCACGTTTAAGTGAGATTGGAGGCTTTGTACAATGGCTCTTTGTGTGCTGCATGGAAACATTTGGCGGAATTGATTCCCAGTAAGTGGAAAACTTGCTGAATTGAGAGGAGAGCTCACTCATGGATGGTTTTCTAAAGTGAGCCCTCCACATTCTTAATCACGATCTTGACTCACTAGATAATGGCGTTTGAGATAAAAATCTGTAAGAGTAAAAATAGACTGTCAATCTGATGTTGGTAAATCTAGGCACATACTAAAAGTTGGGAAATTTTAGTAATTATTGGTTAGTTATTTACGTTGAGAATCTATTTCAACAAACTTAAGAGAGAGCTCTTCCAAAGCAGCTCTCTGAGACATTTACCCAGGAAGTCCTCCTAAACAACTGAGCAAAAGCACATTTACTCTTCCCATTTGCTCTTCCTCTTGTGAGCCTAGAAGAAGATGGTTTCCTTTTTTATTAATTAATTATTATGTTTATATCACAAACCCTGTTCTCCCTCTTGGTCCCTCTCCTGAGTCTCTCCCCTCACTACCCCTCCTCCTCTGAGAGGGTGGGGACCCCATGTGTAAGCCCCCCCACGCTGGCACATCATGTCTCTGCCATATTAGGCTCATCCTTTACCACTGAGGCTAGACAGGGAAGCCATGAAGACTAAGCTGCTTATCTGCTACATATGTGCCCAGGGTGTGGGTGCAGGGTCTTGTTCTAGCCTGTGTATGTTCTTTGATTGGTGGCTCAGATTCTGAGAGCTCCCAGGGGGTCTAGGTTTGTTGACTTTGTTGATCTTCTTGTAGGGTTTTCATCTACTTCTAGGCTTTCAATCTGTCCCCCAACTCTTCCTTAATGTCCCCAACCTCCACTTAATGTTTAACTGTGGATATCTGCTTTTGTTTCCATCTCTCAGAAGACAGTTATACCGAGCTTTGGTCTACAGGCACAGCATAGTATTGTTAATAATGGCAGGGATTGGTGTTTGCCTATGGATTGGTCTCAAGTTGGGCTGGTTATTGGTTGGCCTTTCCTTCAGTTCCTGCTCCATTTGTGCATTTCTTTTAGACAGGACAAATTTTAGGTTCAAAGTTTAGTGGGTGAGTTGGTTTCCTCATCCTTCCACTGGTGGTCCTGCATAGCTACAGGATGTAGCCTCTTCAGGTTCCATGTCCCTACTGTTAGGAATGTCTGTTAAGGTCACCCACATTGGTTCATGGGAGCCTCCCAAATATCAGGTCTCTGGGACTTCTTAGAGATTCTCTTCTTTCCTCTCCACTCCAGGCAGCTGCAGGTTTCCATTCTTTCTCCTGGTCCACTGGGTCTCTCTCCTGTCTGCCCCTGTACCTCATTCTGCATCTCTATTCCCCTCCTTCATCCTTCCTCACCCCAGTTCCCTCCCTCCATCTACCTCCTATGACTTTTTTGTTTCCTCTTCTAAGTATGACTCAAGAATCCTTGCTTGGGCCTTCCTGCTTGTTTAACTTCTTTGGGTCTGTGGGATGCATCATGGGTATTCTGTACTTTATGGCTAATATCTACTTATCAGTGAGTATAAACCATGCAGTTACTTTTGGTTCTGTGTTACCTCATTCAGGATTATATTTTCTAGTTCCATTAATTTACCTGTAAAATTCATGATGTCCTTCTTTTTAATGGCTGTATAGCATTGGACAAACCACAGTATAGATGAACTACATTTTTTTCTGTATCTATTCTTCAATTGAGGGACATCTGGGTTGTTCCTAACTTCTGGCTACTACAAATAAAGCTGCTATAACATAGTAGAGCACATGTCTTTGTGGTATGGTAGGGCATCTTTTGGATATATGTCCAGGAGTGGTATAGCTGGGTCTTTGGGTTGTTGCTCCTCAAACCACATTTTAATAATGTTTTCTTTTTAAGAAGAAACCCCTTTTCTTCCTCCCTCTTCCTCTTATTGCTTCCCTCTCTCCCTTCTTTTTCCCTTTCCCTTATTCATTCTATCCCTTTTCTTCTTCAGAGCCATTTTTAGTTTGCACATTACCCAAGATATCATGTGTTTATACATTTTCTGCTAGGCTCTCATAATGTATCCTGTAGATTTTAAAATGTAGCTCTAGAGAAGAGAGCATAAATTCAATCCTCAGCAATTTCTCATCTGAAGGCATGGTTTGTATTAGTTACTCTCTCAGGGTTCTTTATGGGGTAAGTATTTCCAGATGCCCCACATCTCTGAATTATGCTTTCTGTCACAAACAGCAACTCTTCCCCCTTTCTCTTTCCAGTAATAAGATTATGTACTGGGATAGTTCCCAATCATGCTGCTCAGAGCAGACATTTTATAAACCAGAGTTGAATTATTTCAGATCTATTTTGTTCAGCAAACCTGTTGGTACTTGCTCTGTGTAGGATGCTATTTGCTATTATGGATGATACAGAGGTAATTATAATACAGACTCTTAAGGAATTCATAGTCTAATGTGATAGAAGTATGAGAGTGAATATTCAACCCAAAGGTGACAGTTATAAGCAGAAACACGTGTAGGAACTCAGCAAGGAAACAAAGGAAGCAGAGTGGGAAAGATGAATAGCACATACTTGAAAGTGTTTTACTTATGTAGACTTCTGACACATACCACATAATATATGTTTACTTTTAGTGATGACAATTATTTTATAGGTGGTTCTCACAGGTTAATCCATGTATGCAAAAGTTCATAGGAAGGTGATATGATTCAGTGCAGTATTCTTTGGGCAAGTTGTTGATTTGAACCTGCATCACTGAATTCTGGTTTCATGATATTTTAGTCTAGCTTTTAGATGGTTTCCTTATCACATCATGGAGATAAATCGCTTATCCTAGATTGTGAACAAGAGAGCTCCTCCCTTGAATGAGCTGCCATAGCCCATGAGATACAGCTCCCTGGGTCAGCTTTCTAAAGTGACGACTATATTTCCCAGTCAAGAGAGATGCCTTCCCTATTGATAAACAGGCCAGATGTTTATGTGAATATGTTTTGTGTGTGTGATGGGGTATGGGTGAGACAGGGGAGTCTCTCTTGTTTCTGGGGGAATGAATCAGTCACAACAATGACAGGACCTTTTAACAAGAGGATTAGGGTTGGAAGGAGGAAATAGTCAAGTCAGTCTGCAGCATTGGCTCCGAGGACTCTCTGGAGCTATCCAAGGTACTGAATGAGTTCTCTTTGTGTCTTCTAATCTAGCCAAACCTTTAGAAGACAATGAAACTTTCTGTTAATTGTTTCTATTTTTAAATTATTTATTTAATGAAAATTTCATATGCTATAAAAAGCGGTTGAAGTGATTTCCAACTTCAAAACAGAAATAATTAATGTTAATAATACTGTCCTAGAGGATGATTTTATCTTGGAGGACTCATCGGTGTTTTCCAGAAACCTCAATAATTGTTATGGTCCAAAGAATCATAAGCTGTAGATGGAGCTTTTATTTGCTAGACCAAAATGTTTTTCAAATATGGTTTTGTTCAAATAGATATTTTGAGAACTTTATACATTTTACTGGTTACACACACACGAATACACACACACACACTTTATATGTATACATGACTATACAATCTTTTGCATTTAGTGTTGTTTGCATGTACATGTGATCAAGGCTGACTACTTGGGGCCAGTATAAAGGAGTTCCTCTGGAAAGTAAACTGAGTTTTATCTCTGCTGGTTGTCATCAGCTACACATAGCTCTTCATCCAGGTTTAAGGACCTTAAAGTTTCTTATTACAGATAGAGACAAACACAGATATACAGAACTGCTCAAAAAGTGTCTATGTGTATGTGTGGTTCCCAGCCTCAGCAATGCAACCTCTACTCCCAAGACTTAGGGAATATCACAAATGGTTTTCAAGATCAAAGGCCAGGATACTATGCTTAGTAGTTTCTCCGAGGCACAGCAGGAAAAAATGAACCCACGAACGACTGGTTGTCTGAACAGGAAATGCACAATGACAATACCAGTTGATATTGGTGTTAGTCAGGGCTTGTATTCCTGCACTAAATACAACCAAGAAGCAAGATGGGAGGAAAGATTTTATCCAGTTTACACTTTCATATTGCTGTTCTTCATCAAAGGAAGTCAGAACAAGAACTCACACAGGGCAGGAAGTTGGAGGCAGGAGCTGATACAGAAGCCATGGAGGGGTGTTTCTTACTGGCTTGCTTTCCCTGGCTTGCTCAACTTACTTCCTTATAGAACATAGGACTACAAATCCAGGGATGGTACCACCCACTATGTGCTGGGCCCCTCCCCCCTTGATTACTAATTGAGAAAATGCCTTACAGTTGGATCTCATGGAGGCATTTCCTCAAGGGAGGCTCCCATCTCTGTGATAACTCCAGCTTGTGTCAAGTTGACACACAAAACCAGCCAGTACAATATTCCAATGTGGATGAGGGGAAGGTTCTACCCCCTATATGACAACTTTTCAAATATTTAAAAATTGGCCTTGACTATTTCTGACTAGAATATGTATGTAATTTGGGTATGTCTGATACTTGTTCTTGCTATAGTCTTAATTATCTTGGCAAAACCCAGGTATTTTTTTGTTTCATTAACTCATTCATTTGTTCATTGGATATTTAGACATGATTATCTATATGTTTGGTACTCTTCATGTAGTTAAAATTCTAAGGTTCATTATTAATTAGTGCTAATTATTATTATAGTTGATGTTTTGAGAGATTAGGAATTATATTTTATTATTGAGGTAATTGGGTAATTCACATTTCATTTTATTCATATTATTTGAGAACCTAGTTATGATACAAAACTGCAAACTGTTTCCCTTTGTGTACAATGCTTAGAACCACCATGAGATGCAGTAGGTAGTGAAGAAATGTTATTCATTTGGCAAGCAGACTTACTGTGGTGAAGCAGTTTTGATGTGTTATATAGAAGGAACACATTTCCTTTAAAACAGGTGAAAAATTAAGTATAAGAAAAAATTGCACTGAGTATGTTAGATACTTGTAGTCTTGAGGAATGTAGAGTAAGCAGTTTTGGACATTCTCATATTTAACAGGACCATGATGAATGTGGATCAAAGTCTAGAAAGAAAACTGTAAGTTTCCAGTGTTCTGCATGTATATGCTATCTAGCTATCTTCTGTTGTGCCTGCCTCATCTGTTCTTATAATTGTCATGTTTCCACTCTTACCCCAATAAAAATGAAAGTAAAGGTTTTCTTTTGACAGCAATACCTACTGCAAATAAGTGCAGTTGTATCTTAATGACTTTTTTCTTTTTTCCAAGGACTAAGCCAGGCAAACTTCTTTGTCTTAGTTCTGGCTTCCCTAGGAATGTTTTGTTTCCCACTAGTACAGATTTGCTTCTGTGGTAGTTTTAAGAGGTATGGCTCCATAGACTGAATGTGTGGCTCATAGAGAGCAGCAGCACTATTAAGGGGTATGGCCTTGTTGAAGAAAGTGTGTCACTGTGGGAGCAGACTTTAAGATCTCCTATGCTCAAGCTATACCCAGTGTCAAACACAGTCTTTTTCTGATACATGGATCAATAAGTAGAACTCTCAGCTCCTTCTCTAGCACCATGTCTAAGTGCACACAGCCATGGCCCACCATGGTGATAATGAAACAAACCTCTGAAAATGTGAGCCAGCCACAATTAAATGTTGTCCTTTGTAAGAGTTGTCAAGGTCATGCTGTCTCTTCCCAGCAATGAAACCCTAGGACAGTTTCTGGAACTCTGGCTTTATCAACAGTGATATACCTCTGCAAAGAATATGGAATGCACATAGTTCCTGCTCATCTCAAAATTTGTGAAAGGGTAACTGTGGATAAACCCAATAGCTTCCAACCTGATTTTTTAATGAAA
>NW_022196905.1:173742446-173742996 GCF_008632895.1 Mastomys coucha | reverse complement strand
CTAATTTAAACATGATTGGCTTTGTGTAGCTGTGAGACTCAGCTATTTTTGTTGTCATCACAAAAGGAATTAAACTTGAGAGCTGAGAGTATTGGAGGAGAGGTTTCTTTCCTAGAGATTTTTACTTGACTTTTGATCATGGGCCAGTTTTAGAGTTATTCCTGTATTTTTCTCTTCCATTCCTAAGGGTACTGACTGGTCATCACTGTATAGTCACTAGTAATTATGAGAATGTGTGGCCCTTTAGATGTAGACCAAGAAAGACTGTATTTTCCTACTTACCCCTCAATGCTTAACCCTATCTAAAGACATCTTGCTACATACTTCAGTGCTGATACAATCTGTCACCATCTGAGTCACTCCAAAGTATGATTTGTGAGTGAATTTTTTTGTCTTTGACTTTATTTTTGGAAAATTTAGATACACTTAGAGATGTGGCTATCGATTAAAGATGAAAGGATTCTTTTATATTTTGTTTCCATTTGCTTGGGAACCAATGCGATTGGTTGTTATTTTGCTGAGCATATATATATATATATATATATATATA
>NW_022196905.1:173725230-173742436 GCF_008632895.1 Mastomys coucha | reverse complement strand
ATATATATATATATATATATATATATATTAAATGTATATATATTTTAGAATAAGTGGAAAATATATTCTATACAAATCGATGACATGACTAAATTTCTCAAAGGCTAGCTTCATTGCATTTCCATCAAAGACAGTTTGTGTGTAGGGAGGTTAAATACCTTTCTAACCATCATAGAGCTATTAACCCAGATTGAAGATTTAAATAAAAGTTTGTTTTGAGACTATAAAGTCCCTGCTTTTAGCCACTTTTCTGCTCCCTTATTTACCTTTTAAGAAGATAATTCAAAGCTAAGTTCAGATAACCCCATAAAATTATCATGTATGAAAATGAAATGAAGGTGACTGGAAAGACGGCTTGCACCTGTGAGTGCTTACTGCTCTCTTAGTGGGTCCAGGTTCGACTTCCAGGGTCACCATTGTGACTTAACAACTGTCTGTAACCCCAGCTCCAGATTAATGTCCTTTGATGGCCTCTGAAGGATTACACACACATGATGCCTGGAGACTCCCACATAAAAACGAATCTTTAAAATATAAAATGTGATTCTTAAGAACAGTCAGTTGTACTAAGGTCAAACTTGATTCAAGAGACAATAGGAAAGCCATTACCACATTTACTCGGGTGACTGGCTTTCTTGGTCTCAGAAACCTAAAGTCATATCCACTGTAGCAATATGTTTCAATAAATTAGTATTGTCTTTAATGTCTGGTTTATGTCTTTTATGTGCAGGCATGTGTTCATGTGTGTGCAACTGCATGTAGAAATCAGAGGTCTAGTTTCTTTCCTGGATCCAGTAGTTTACCATTCAAATGTGACCAGAGGCCAGCCAGCTACATGGATCTTCCTAGTTTAACTTTCCAATTGTTAGACATGCTCACACCAACACATCTCTCTATCTTTCTTTCCCCCCAAAATATTTGGGAAAATAAACTCATGTCTTCATACTTGTGTAGCAGACACTGATTTACTGAGCTACCTCTGTGTCCCATTAGCAGTTTTTATGATTTGTTAAATTGTTTCTGACAGATAAAAAGGAAAACTTACACAGATTTCTGGGTTGACATCTATATATTATATAATGTTTTAAATCATGTTAAACATGTATCTCCTCACATATATATCACTTTTATGATAAAAACTTTTAAAGTTCTATATTCTACCCTTTTGAAGTGTATAGTATATTTTCATCTATAGTCACTCTATTGTGCAACCACATGCCCAAACTTACTGTTGCTACCTAAGTGTAGCTTAGCACACAACACCAACCATATGTCATCTTTCCCTAACAGACCCCTAAGCTTTTGGCAATTACCACTGTACTCTAAGTTTTTATGAGATCTGCCTTATAAAGTTACAAATAAGAGAGGAATAGTCTAATGCTGGTGTGTTTATACCTGGCTTATTTCATTTAACAAAGCATCCTCCAGTTCTACCCATACTTTAATGAACAGGAGGGTTTTGTACATTTGTATGGTTGAGTAGTATTCCAATGTGTATTTATAATATCTTCTTTTTGACTGTTTATCAATTTTTGTTCACTTAGGCTACTTCTAGTCTCAAGTGTTTTCAAGCCATGTTATAGAGTGACCAAACATTTCTACTACATTTATCTCAGTAAAGTTGAATGAATTTCTATCAGTATGATGTTTATCTAATGAAGTGTATGTTGCTTTGGTAATTACCCTCTTGAAATACATGCCTCTGTTTGGGATAATTACATTTTTAAATTTGCACTATGAAAATATGTTTCTAAAGAGTAGTGATAAATTTAAATGTCTCATGATAACATAACTCACTCTTTAGTTTATCTTGTTTTTAATAACTTTTCGCTGCAAATCTTATCATTCTGTAAAAGTCAGAGACTCGAGTAAGACTGTAAAATTTAGCATTAAAATATATTGTCAGCCTATAGAAAAAAATCAGGATTAATGCTATGATTTAAAGCTCTCCCGCTCCATTTCTGAATACATTATACAAATGTTTATTAGTAAAATTGAATTGATACTGTGTATTTTAGAATTTCCATTGTTGTGATAAAACACCATGGCCAAGAGCAAGGTGAAGGGGGAAAGGCTTTGTTTCATCTTGTAAATTTGTGGTCCATCATAGCACCTACAGATCAGGGACCTGAAGGGATAACTGATGTAGAGGCCATGGAAGAGTGCTAATTTCTGGCTTCTTATTCCTGGATCACTCACTTTTCTTTCTTATACAACCAAGGACCACCTCTCCAGCATTGGCATGGATCACAGTGAGCTGGGTTTTTCTACATCAATCATTAATTAAGAGAATGTTCCAGGTACTTGTCTCTACCGCAATTATGTGCAGGGCATTTTCTCCTTTGAGGTTCCTTTTCTCTTAATAACTCTAGCTCTTGTCTAATTGGAATGAAACTAGCCACCACACTGTGAACAACAGTTGGGAAACTATATTAGGAAGAAAGCTTTTGGCAGCTGTATGGGTGAAACAGTATCATGAATTTTAAATTGTTCCTGTTAGTGACATTGACATCTTTCTGTTTATTGACCATTTTTCTTCTTCTCTCCTATGAATTGTTTGTTCATACTTTAGTTTTTAACAGAATTTAGACTAATTTCTATATTTATTTTATTTTTTTCTTTATAATTTCAAGCACTTTCTCATTCATCATCATCACCATCATCACATAATTCTCTGAAGAAGGCACAGCATATTAGAATGCGACTTTAGGTTAGAATATTGAAACATAGGAACTTATTAACACTGGTTTAACTTTTGCTTTAAGACTGATTATGCTGGTGAGCAGGTGGAGGGCAGAGAAAATATTTTTTGTTGTTGTTGTTGTTTTTTTTTTCTTTTTCAGAGGGGAAACCAGGAAAGTGGAGAACATTTGAAATGTAAATAAAGAAAATATCTAAATAAATAAATAAATAAATAAATCAATGACTGATTTGCTACAAAAAGTATCTAAACTGACTTCTGTTACAGTTTGTATGAAAGAGCACAGGCTGTATCAACAACATAACAAGGAATTGTTAGAAAAAGACTAAATATTTTCTCATAAGAAATCTTATCTTTGATCTTGTCACTATTTTTGAGGTGGGTACTGAGATTGAATATGGAGTTTGAACTTATAAAAGATAGTTGTCAACATTACTGGTGCCACAGTAGCTACTTGCATGGCATGTCTGGGGATACTACTCCTAAATGGCAGCTTTCCTCCATTCAACAAAACGTTCAACAGTCATTTTCTCTGTCTTCACAGAACCCCAAACTCCATGTTCAAATGAAAGACTGTTTCTGTAGGTTCTCCTGCGATAAAGTGCCTGGAAAACCCATGATAAGTCCATCATTCACTTCTAAGAAAGACTCCACTTCACAATTGAGCTTTATATTAATCAGTTTCAATGATCTCTTACCACCTTGTTGATCCATGTCAACCAAAATTTATTTTCTGAATTCAAAGTGCCTAAAGTCTTCATTGATATTTTCCAACTGTATGTGGCCCTCTTGATACAGTCATGTACCGTATTTTCCTTTTCAGAAAGTTTTTTTTTAACTCAGTACATCTCTACAGATGTTACTGTGAGCAAAGCACCCTCATTTTGCTTCTGGATCTCCTTCATTCAGCATTTCTCTAAAGGGAAATGTAAATCTATTTTTATTCAAAGAACAGGGCGTATCATATTGAAGGAAATATCCCATCAACAAACACTTCCTAATTCATGTTGTAGTCCCTTTTAGGCATGTTTGGGGAATTAAATTCATTTATTAGTTTATGAAATTCAGATTCATCAATTGAAACGTCTTTGGTTTTGAGTAGGAAATATTCCCACACTGGTGCATTTTTCGCTGCTTATTAAGTTTTCAAAAAAAGTCATCCTTCAAACATTTCAAGATACTTTCATCTCGAAAAGCTCATCCTATAAGTGCCCATGCTTGTCAATGCCTGTGCCACATACATTTGGACACAAAGAGATACAAGTGACTTATAGCTACCAGAAAAACAGCCTTTAACTGAAAAAAAAAAATCCACCTGTTCTGGGACTTCCTCTCAATCCAGAGCATAGTATGGAGCAGTGCTTCTTGAGCAAGTGCTGGGAAATATGAACTCTAAAAATGTGCCATTTTCATATTCAGTTATTTGAATCAAAGAATGGAAACTACTTTTTCTTAAAAAATGTTTTATTGAATAGTAGAGTCAATTGTGAGAAGTCACTTGTGCTGGCTAGTTTTATGTCAACCTAACACCGGCTAGAGTAATTTGAGAGATGGGAGCCTTAATTGAGAAAATGCCTCTAGTACAATCAGGCCATTGGCAAGCCTGTAAGGAGTTTTCTTAACTATTGGTCAAGGGGGAGGGCCCAGCCCATGGTGAGTAGTACCTTCCCTGAGCTGGTGGTCCTGGGTTCTAAAAAAGCATCCTGAGCAAGCTATGATGAGCAAGCCAGTAAGCAGCACACCTCCTTGGCCCTTGCCTCAGTCATGCCTCCAGGACTGTGCTATTTCTGAGTTCCTGTCCTGATTCCTTCAGTGATGAACAGTGAAGTAGAAGCATAAAGCCAAATAAACCCTTTCCTCCGCAGTTTGATTTAGTCTTGCCTTCCTCATAGCAATAGTAATCCTAATATCTATTTCTATTGCTTTGTATGGGAATTAGAGCCCAGAATTCACTCCGCTTAGCTTTGTTTCTCTATTGATCACACATCACCAAATAACAACTTTCGCATTCGTGAATATTATGATTGATAAGCCAGGATGATGTACTGGGTTTTTCTTGTATTGGATTTTTGTCTGATCTCCTAGAAGAGAAATATTCTAAAAACATTAATGGCTGAAAGAGACGGAATCCTTTTCCTTTATATACTATTTTTTTTCCATCTTACTTCAATGTACATTCACCTATAAGCATTCAATAGATTCTTGAAGTGAGGGAACTGGGCAAGATTTTAGAATTCATTGTACTCAACCTTTGTGTCCTGTGATTGAGGAAACAGGGGGACAGACTTAGAATTATTTGTAGTGTCACACAGTTGCAGACCAGGGCCAAGTTCTCTTTTCCTTTGCATTTCTTTTCTTTCCTTCATTTCTGTCTATTTTCATTGCTGTTATTGTACTTACTGAGGGTTAAACCAAGATTTTCACACATGCTAGGGAGGTGCTATAACATTGAGCTACATACTCTAGCCTGAATCCATGTTTTCTGCCCATTCCCTTATATTACTCAGCTTCTCTGCATGTTTACCTAACTCGTGGAAACTTAAACATCACCTTTGATCTTATAAATACATCAGTGGTTGGACATAAATCCTTCACTGACTTCATCCCAATTGCTTATGCTCTGAACAAAATAGTTGCCTCCTAAATGGTCTCCCTGCTTTGTAGCTTCCCATTATGTAATGCTTCAGTGATGAGTCAAAGTGACCATTTTAACAGCATTAATTTGATCATGTTCATCATCTATCAAAGCTGTAGGAATAATACTAGACTGGTGAGATGCTTCAGCAGATGAAGGTGCTTGCTATCAAGGCTGATGACCTGAGTTCAATGCCTGGGACCCAAATGGTGGAAGCAGAGAACTGACTCCTGAAAGCTATACTCTGACATCCACATGTATGGTGTGGTATAAATGTGCAGGCACATTCATGAATACCCTCAGAGAGATCAATAAATGAATGCTGTTTTTTAAAATAACACTTCCATTGCACTTATAATTCATTTGAAAGTTTTTTGACTGCGTCTATTCTATCGTATCCTGCTTTTCTACCATTGATTCTTGTGCCCTGTGCTGTAGCCACTTTGGCCTTTTCTCCCTTCCTCCTCAAAATGAAGGCACGCTCCTATTTCCGATTTCTGATGCCTGCTGTTTCTTATTGCTGAAGTTCTCTGTCTTCCCACAGGCATTCTCACTTTTGATAGCCCTTCTATAGAGGTACCCTTGCCTAATGTTGCTCTTACCCTCTCTGATGAGTTGAAAGAGAATGGCTACCACAGGCTCATATCCTTAAACTGCTTGATCCTCAGCTAGTGGAACTGTTTGGAGAGATTATGAGGTGTGGCTGTGTTGGAGAAGGTGTGTCTCTGGGGGTGGGTTTTGAGGTTTAAAAAGCCCACACCAGGCCCAGTGCCTCTTTCTCTCTACTTGATGCCTACAGATCAAGCTGTAAAGTGCTCAACTATTGTACAGTACCATACCTGTCTGCTTTCCACTGTGATGACCTTGGACTAATTTTCTAAAACTCTAAGCAAACCTCCTATTAAATACTGTATTTTATAAGACTTGCCATTGTCATGATGTTTCCTCACAGCCATAGAACAGTAACCATGCCACACTCTATCTGTATAATATGCTTCTTTATTTACTTCACAACACTAAGTCTTTCCCCAATTAGATTGCAAATTCCATAAGTGCCTACATGAATATGTTTTTTACATATATGTGTGTATATATATATATATATATATATATATATATATATATATATATGTTTTGGAAGTAAACACAGGACTTCATGTATAGAAAGCTCATATTCTATAAGGAGGCTAGGGTGGGTATCCTAGCAATATCATACCAGTGGAGGGTTTGTACATAGCTTACAATGGTGTATTTTATTTGTTGAATGAATTCATGAACTTTAGGCCAGTAATATAAAATTCCTTGCAGAATTTTTGATAGTTATCAAGGTGACTCCCCCATTACTTCTACCCAGTAGAAATTTTGTTCCTTTGGCTTCAGAGATGATTTTAATTTGTTATCTTTATAGTTTATTATTTCATCCATGCCAAAGAAATAGGTATTTCTCCTATTCATCATAAATTACCTCCTTATATTGAATCTTCTAAAGAATATTTGTATTCTGATGTGAACCTTCTCTTAAGGAGGAAAGGAAGCCATAACTATGGAGAACCTATTCTATATTTCGACATAGAATGGAAGCATTTTACATAATTGGCTGATATCTGTTGGGGCAAGCAAGTCAGAATCTTGAGGATGTACCAGCAGATTGAAAAACAAATCAGAAGTCTATTATGAGTAAACTATTTTGAGGCAGTTTAGTCCTCTTCAGAGAATCCTCAGCTTTTGTACTGCAGGCTTTCCCACTGTCCACTAATCAGATGAAGCCCACCTACATTAGTAAGACTAACCTCCAATACATCATGGATATTAATAGTACCTTCAAAATGAGGCTGTGGAAACATCTTCACTAAGGTGAGACAAAAACACTAGGACCTGTCACTTAGTCAGAAAGTCAGTCCATGACCGGGCATCCAAGGAGCTGGACTAGAGTTAGAAAATGTACCTTCTGCTATCCAGTGTTACTGCTGGATATGTTAAAAAGAATAGCTTTCAGGTTTTTTATTTTTATATGTTTAAGTATTTGCCTTCATGTATGTATATGTACCACATGCATGTCTGGTACCTGTGAAGTCCGGAAGAGAGCACCTGTGTTCTAGAACTTGAGATGTCAACAGTTCCAAGCTATTGTGTGGGTGCTGGGAACCAAACCAAGGTCCTCTGAAAGACCAAGGATTCTATTAACTGCCAAACCTTCTCTTCAGTTTCAGGAAAGAACAACTTTTAGCTTTTTATTTTAATTATTACTTATAGCAAAATTTATACTTATATATGAAGTCAACCAGATTTCCAGCAAGGTTGATTTGACTTAATTGTTTTTTTCTTGAGTGTTTTATGGATACAAAAGTCATTTCATTTAAAAATATGTATGAGAAAAACTGTTAGTTTATCCTTACCTTTATGTATCAGAGACATTTAAGATGAATTTTTCTGGGTTTGTTTTTTTTAATAAAAATACCGACTGACCAAAGTGCATAACATTGAATTAGATGCTTCTTTTGTGTATGAAACTACTTGCACTATATATAATATACATTTATGTAATATGATACATAATTTGTAGTCATGTAAGAACAGAAAAAGTAAAAGACTGAGTTCATAACACTGAAGGTTTTTACTGCTCCATAATCAGTGAGCGATCCTGTGGGATCATTTCCATACGATACAGACACATGCTAACACCTGTTGACCACCTTACCCTCCTAGGAGGCAGCTAAGCAGACTTAAGATTTCAAACATACACAGTGAAGGACTGGGAATTTTCTTCATTTGTTAACTGTCTGCTTAGCACAGAGAAAGTTCTTGAGTCAGTCTCTAGAACCACATAAATAGGCACGAAGCACACTTCGTGCCCATAATTCTAGTACTCAGAAGCTGAAGGTAGGAGAATAAAAAGTTGAATGTCATTCTTGGTCACATAGCTAGTTTAAGGCCAAGCTGGGATATATGAGATCCTATCTAAAACAATAAACCAAGAGAAATAATAACTTTTAAAGCTTTAAGCAGCTTACAGGCAATATGCAGTTAAATCTTGGTTATGATAGTGAATGGATGGAGTATGATAGAGAGGAAGAATATGTGCCTTCAGTTGGAAAATTGTCATTATGAAGTGTCTTTAAATGTACTCATTGCTTAATTATAGATATATTTTCTACTGCAAATTCCAATGATTATTTGAGTCTTCAATAATTGGATTATAAACAAAACCTGCTACTAAGCCAAATGACTTATAAGTATATAACATCCATTTACAAGCCAGTCATCTTATTTCTACTGTGATTTTAAGTGAATTATATTACAAATATATTAATATTCCATAATGTACACTTTCATCAATATTGAGTTTATTCTATTACACTATTAAGTAAAAGTATAGAACAATTACTTTTGCTTCATAGAGTATAGATTTTCTATTTTCTTGTAAGATGGCATAATTTATTTAGATGTATGTATTTATAGTATTGATTTTAAAATGTCACCCAATCTTATGTTTTATCATTATTAATTACCAAGAAAAACAAATCCCTTTAATTTTAATAAAAATGCACATTAATGATTAATCATATTATCAACTGTAATGATTGACCCATTGATTTTGATTGTACAGACACATGAGAAAGTGATTCTATTTGACTTCGGTTGAGTAAATGAAATGGTAAATGGAGACTATATGTATTCTTCCTTTCTGATTAATCTTATACATAAATGCATATAGAGATTCCTGTAATCGATTTCACAGCTTTCTAAGTTAGAGCTCCAGTAAGAGAGTATATTTGAAACATTTAGTAAGTTCTGAAGACCTGACTATAGTTGTTGGCAATGGTTTTGTGAAATTCAGTCAGCTAACTAACTATATGGAACAGAGCCCAGGGTCATCTCCCCAAGAAAAACTACTACAATTAAAAGAGAAATGCCTGTCAGGCTCATTCATTACCATGATCTGTTAGTCTGAAGTGCCAGTCCAAGCCCTGGGGACACTTTTATCTCCCCAGGAAGTAGGAGACAGGGATGGCCACTGGAATAACATGTCCTTGTCTCTTAGAGGTCTTCAGCATTGTCCAGGCATCTAAGTTAATATGTGGTTTTCTCTATGGCACACTCAGCTTGGGTGCACTGTTATCATTATGCTGAGAGAGCTTACTCCTCAATGTGACTTTTACATGAGGGTTTTTTGTTTTGGCAGTAGGTAGTGTTTTCTGTTTTCAAAATGATAGTTTATTTATTATCCCTCTTTACCTATCATGAGACAGCATGCTTAATGAAGGCAGAGTGTGTGGTTATCTTGTTCAGTTTTGATTTGTATCTTTGACTCATCTCCCTGCTTGACCATAGTTAAGTGCTCAATAGATATTTTGCAAGAAAATGATGATAAGAGGAAAAAAGGAAGAAGAAAAACGTATTAAATGTTCTCATGCTAAGGCAAAAACACAGCTGTGTGGGTTTGAATTTGTGTCTATGTAGTTCCTACACTCACTGTGAGGTCTGCTTGTTTTTAAGCACACAGTTTAGCATTGTTAGTCATAAACACAATCTTGCAGAGCAAATCTGTGTACATTTTTATATTAATTGAAACCATATTCCTATAGATTCTCTCCTCTTTCCCTCAATTCTGGTAGCCACCATCCCTAATTTGATTCAATAAGTTTGCATACTTGTTATTATCTCCCATAAGCAGAGTCATCCAGTGTCTGTCTTATGTGGCTGTGTTGTTTCACGTAGCATAATGTTCTCCATGTTTATCTGTGTTGATGCATATTGAAGAATTTTTTGCTTAAAGGACACTCATTTTGTACTGTGTTCCCTTTGTCCATATCTTACGCTGAGCACCGAGGTTGTTGCCGCATCTTGGCTGTTATGAGTAGTATTGTAATGAATATATGTTTTGTAACTGATAACCAAAAAGATTTCCTTTAAGAGAGTCTGGGAATGATGTAGCTCATTTTCTAGATAAGGAGGAAGAATAATGCATCCGACTAGAGAGTTTGACTGGGTACTTCTGGTAATCTAAATTGTTTTATAAACAGTACAACACAAGCTAGATCAGCATCCACCCCACTGGATTGGTTAAAGGGAGGTTCTCCACCCATATTTCCTGACTCTTAGGGACCCAGGTAAGTATTCTTTCTTACATATAAGTGTAAGAGAGATGCATATTTTTATAGAATACTTTTGAAAACTGAAGTCAGATAAACTTAAGAGACAAAAGGAAAAATAATAAAAAATGAACTATGATTATCATTTTGGATCATATTATAGAAGTTTAAAATTACTCTTATTTTTGCTATTGATATAACATATATATTTTTGATATACAATCTCCTATAGTTCAGGCTACCCTCTAGTTTTCTGTGTTGTTGAGACTGGTCTTTCACTCCTAATTTATCTTTCCTCTTCCTCACAAGTACTAAGATTATAGGCATATGCTACCAAGGCTGGATTTAAATGCAACACTTTTAAAAATAATAAAATATAAGGGGGGAAACAAGTCATGGAGAATGTGATGAAAAAGGCTTCCATTATATCCTCCATAAATTCTGTGTGTGTTTCTCACTTGGTGTGTGTCTGTGCAACAGTACTTAAATGTCTCTATTCACATGGTTGTGGTTGAGACAATGAAACAAAAATGTAAATCACAACAGATATCTATTATTTTGACTCCTTGCAATGACTATATAGTTGACTTCTTTTCAAACTTTATAATTATTCTTAAAACTATTTTATTTTTAATCATAAGTCTATATATGTTGGGGGAGATCTGCACATGCAAGGCTGCACAGTAAATGCCACAGATAGGAAAATTAACACTAGCTTAAGTTTTAGTCTTTTATGATTTCAACTTACACTCTTTTTAAAGTATTCAATCTAAATTTTTGATTTTAACATAAAAAAGATAAACATTGTTTCCAGCCTCTTTGAGCCACAGACTTTCTTTAATACTCCATAGCAATGTAATCATTTGAACTACTGTCTGAGAAAATTCAAGGTCACCTTCTAGCCCAGTCTTCTCTAACTAGCATCTATGATGTATCCTAAATATAATTTTATTTTATGATGATTTTTCTTATTATTTCATTTTCACTGCACTTTCACCATGTTTTATGGTTGTGGCATTAAATGCCCCCAGTAATGTTTGTTATTTCTATTTTGAAATTTTCTTCTACTTCTACTAAATTTTCTTTTCTTTTTTTTTTATTTTAGATATTTTCTTTATTTACACGCAAATTTCTCCATTCCCAGTTTCCCCTCCAAAAAACAAAAAAACAAACAAAAACAAACCCCTGTTGCCTCCCCCCTCCCCATGCCTGCCACCCCGCCCTCTCCCACTTTCTGGCCCTGGCATTCCCCTACACTGGAGCACAGAACCTTCACAGGGTCGAGGTCCTCTCCTCCTATTGATGATCGATTTTGCAATCCTCTACCATACACATGCTGCTTGAACAATCAGACCCCTCTATGTGCAGTCCTTGATTGGTGGTTGAGACCCTGGGAGCTCCGAGGGTACTAGTTAGTTCATGTTGTTGTTCGTCCTAAGGGGTTGCAAACCCCTCAGCTCCATTGGTCCTTTCTCTAACTCCTTCACTGGGGACCCTGCACTCAGTTCGATGGATGGCTGTGAGCCTCTACATCTGTGTCAGTCAGATACTGTCAGAGCCTCTCAGGAGATAGCTATATTTAGGCTGGCTTACCCTTCCTTCAGTCTCTGCTCCATAGTTAATCTCTGCAACTCCTCCCATGGGTATTTGATTCCCCCTTTTAAGAAGGAATGAAATGTCCACCTTTTGGTCTTCCTTCTTCTTGAGTTCCTTGTGGAATGTGGGTTGTTCTTCCTGTATTCCAGATGTCTTGACATGTTGATATGGTATGTATAGGACTTGGATCTTGTAGTTCCACTTCTTTGACAATTTTTACATAAGTAGGTATATAAAATATGAATTTTCAAGTACATATACAGCATTGTGTTAGTTGTGTCTCTGTCACTGTCACAAAATCCTGAAGAAAAACAACAAAAGAAGAAACATTTATTTTGATTCCTGGCTGCAGTCTATAGTTGGCCTGCTCCACTATTTTGGGCCTATGGTGTATCAGAGCATCACGTTGATAGAAACAGGTAGTAGGAGAGACTTCTCACCTCACGGTAGACAGGAGGCAGAGAGAACAAGAAAGGGGCAAGTGACAAGGTACACAGAGCTGGCGACTTACCTATAGCTGTGTTAAAACCAGGTCTTCTGGGTTGAGAGATATTAATGGCTCTGTTTGAGTCTAGCATACTTGAGGATTTCCTGGGGTCAGATACACCTGTATACTACTTCTGCCTTGAACTGCAGTTCAGGACTCTCACTGCCTGCTCAAAAACCTCAGCTCAGGTGTCTAACAGAACAACACAAGCTAACCTCACAGTGGAGTCTGGCCGCTCATCTTTATATCTCTCCTGTCTTTTCTTTGTGGAGATCTCATGAGTATCTTTCTGCTTTATGAAACCACACTCCACGCTCTGGCTAGAAGCCGTCTTAAGGCAGATGGTTAACTGTATTTAGAAAGTGGGTTTCAGAACTTTATTCTGGTGGCAAACAGTGTGTCTGCTTGTCATATAGTGAACAAGGGCAGAGAAGAAGGAGCCAACTCCACCAGCTGTTCACGCCGTGGTCCTTCCACACGATCCTAGTTACTGCTTATGGTCACTACATGTTATGGCCACTACATGTTATGGCCACTACATGTTATGGCCACTACATGTTATGGCCACTACATGTTATGGCCACCACATGTGCCTTGACTCCTCACCTGGGCTAGATTCTGAAGAACTTTTGCTAGAGGAATGTTGGAAGGGCAGACCTGACTTCACTGATACTAGATTTTGTCTACAGGAGTTTAGGCTTTGATATTTTTCTAGTTCTTCTCTATTAGTCAACTTCATTTCTATTTATCTTTCAAGGATTTTATTTGCAAAGAAATCCTATTTACCACATTTTCTTTATCTGATCATCTGTTTTTAGATACTTATGCAGATTCCTCCGAAATATAGTAATATTCTTTTCTGTGTCTGTGTGTGTGTGTATTTCCATTAACTTGGGTCTAATGATATGTTTCCATTATTGTCTTATTAGAATTACAAAGTTTGTGTTACAGAGATGGAAGGGTAGGAACTGTTCTCCTATACAGGGTAACGTTTGCACCTGCCAAAAACCATGTAGGGATGTTCAGCCTTTCTGTGGAAACTTCGACTTTACTGGCCACTGCATCAGTACTGACAGCATTCTTCTCAGCCCATCCCTGTTGTACATGGCTTCTACATTTTCTCTCATTTAGTTTCCATAATGATTCTCTACGGTAGCAGATTTTGATGTCTTGAATTGACAATGCAAGAAACAGAGGCACATAATAAAAAAAATGATATTATTTGATTAAAAAATTTTTTTCTTACCCTGCCATTGAATTTTTGAAAAACATATCCCCTGCCCCTGCAAGATTTGGCACAAGTCCAACAGTGCAAATATGTGTAAATTCTGTCTTTTGTACTACCATAGTTACTAGGTACTATTGTAGTTTACTAGATATAGCCAGAGATTTACAACTTAGTTGCTGTTTTTAAGTATTCTAACGTCACTCTAGTCCAGCTTATTTTAAGAAAAGATAGATACAAAAATGTTAATCGTGTATTTGACTTAAAAAAAATCATCAAATTGTTGTTCAGATTGAATTTGGGGATAGAAAGTTTATCAAGACTTTTCTAGTTTTGCCCAAAGCAAAATGGGGATGCTCTTAAGACTAAACAGATGTTCACATGATTAGAACATTGCACAGTCCCATGATTTTCTGTTTCTCTTGTTGTATTAATCACTTAGTACATTGTACTAAGTACCTCAAACCATGAGTTATCATTGAGATCTCATCTACCTCATTCCAGAACACTACGGTTCTGATCTCACCTACCTCATTCCAGAAAACTACGGTTCTGATCTCACCTACCTCATTCCAGAACACTACGGTTCTGATCTCACCTACCTCATTCCAGAACACTATGGTTCTGATCTCACCTACCTCATTCCAGAACACTACGGTTCTGAACTCTGCTCACTTCTGTTACTTTGTCTTTTAAAACAGCTCCCTGACTTCCTAGATGGAAATAGAATATGTGGGAGCATGGAGTATCACATTCACCCCATATATAACAGCTGTGAAATTTCAGGCTCTGTCATGGATTACGGGATATTTTTGAACCCTGACAGACTCTAGGATTAGTAGCTTAAATATGGAGTACCATAGATGGCAAATGCTTAACAAGCTTAATCTTGGAATTCATAAGGAAAACAAAAATAAAGTGTAGCTTGATGGATTAGGAGAGTCATTCTCAAATGTCAGTGTGTCTAGGTGACAGGACCATCCAGAAGGCATTTTAAAATACGGGTGTCTGGGTGTCCCTTCCAAGGCTTCTGGTGTACTGAGAGTAGGTAGGCTGGGGATCTGTTTGTTTAAAAACTTCCCAGGGGCATCTCCTTGCTGGTGATTGGAGGCATCTCAGTAGATGTTTATAGGGACAGTTTGATGACTGCTTCTTTATCTGAAGTCAGATTCTCTTGTTTTAAGAGTTTTCCATGTTACTGTTTCCCCTCTGTCATTTCAAGTCGTAGTGCCCTGTCTCTAAAACACTTCATAGCTCTCAGTGATCCTCCGAGATTAAGAGAGGAGGAGAGGAAAAAAGATAAATAAGTCCACATTTAAAGGCTGACATTTGCCCCTCATTGCACCTGGTGGTTGTCTGACTATTTGTCATCTGATCGGGATTATCAAGTAGAACTGAAAATTAATAAAATGGTCTGTCGTTTGTTTTTTCAGCCTGGAGTGTGCTGTCGAGGCTCCCTGACATATAGACCTCTCGTTGCATTGTGGGGAAACTGAAGAAGCATGTGTGCCCTATCTGAGCTAGTGTTTCTGTTCCTGCTTGTTTATGGTCTACTAGCCACAGGATTCTCCACTAGCTACTCTGTTTCTGTTGGTGTTTCTGTTCCTGTTGCCACTATGGATATTGGTATCGGCCATTAAAGTGTATTGAGGCTCTTATCATAGACTTTGCATATAAGCAAAGTTCCAGGTCTTAGAAGGGAAGAATGAATGCCAACATATTATAATTTATTGGAACAGGATTGAACTTCTTTAATTTTGTACTTATTTTATATTAATGATTAAAATTATTGTCATTGGGAATAATTTTAATAATATAAATATATTAATACTATAAATGTATTATATAAAATTTTAACAATATAAAATATATTAATGAAATAGAAAATAATATAAAATATATAATAATAATTTAAAATAATGATTAATTGACATGAATTTTAGTTGCTAATGAGAAGCAGATGTGCACGCGCAGAGTCTATAGCTGCTCTTCTCACTTTCGTCGTTGACTATGTTGTGAAGTTGCCTTACATACCTCAGTCACAGGATTGCATTTCTATCTCCCAGTAATTTCACCAAATCAAGCATCACGACTCACCCTTAACTTCTAGCTTCTTCATTAAGAAGGAAGGAATCAGACAAGCCATCCCTTCTCAAACATTACATCTAATAGAAACAAAGTTTAGTTTAACACTCAAATCTCATAGCTAAGAGCAAATGTTTTAAATAAGTAATCTCTGTTGTTGCAATGAATTGCATATCAGGAAGAAGACTGTAAACTATAGCTGGAGCCTGAAAATGTAGCCAAAGTATGCCTGGGGCCCGTGTGGTCTCTGCCTTTCTCTGCATCCATGAGCTTGGCTGCAGAAATCCTCTCAGCAAGTGATGTCAGAGATGCACTCGATCAGTGCCATCCTGTCCCACCTGCTGAGTGAAGTCCAGCTTGCCCTGACTTGGTACTCGTAGGCATCATGAGTCACACTGCTGCTCACCAGCCTGGCTCCTTTTCTGGCTACATAACCTTGGGCAAGTCATCAACCTTCTCTGGCCTTCACTTACTCATCTGTGAACCAGAGGTTTCAAGAAGTCTGAGGGTACAATGTAGCTAAAACCAGGAGTACTAAAGGAGGTAACACATGTTAGAGCTCTTGGCACACAGTACATGTTTGTGGAGATTCTTAGAGTTAGCTCAATAAAAAACTGTCATCATGCTGGGTAGTGGTGGCGCACACCATTAATCCCCGCACTTGGGAGGCAGAGTCAGGTGGATTTTTGAGTTCGAGGCCAGCCTGGTCTACAAAGTGAGCTCCAGGACAGCCAGGGCTACACAGAGAAGCCCTGTCTCAAAAAAAAAAAATACAAAAAACAAAACAAACAAACAAACAAACAAACAAAACAAAACAAAACCCAAAAACTGTCATCATGCAGTTGTGGTTGTTCACACTGGCTTGTGTTCCCTAATAATAAATCATAAAATGTGTTTTAGCAAGTTTTGCATGCTCTCAAAGATTTCCACTCCATTTTCACTTCCATCTTTAGCTTTTCTTAGGTAATTTGAATAGAACAAAACTCACATTAATGCTAGTTTCCCACACAGCATGTTTCTCTAGCTGTAGACTACTTCCTTCAAGTTCCTCCTCCCATACTATTCCTGAATTTCATGCTCTATTTCTTATTCGCCTTTTCATATGTGTATGTGTTTTGTAGTCATGAAGTACATGTATATGCATGACTACATGTTCTTATACATGTGGAAACATGATGGTGATATTGGGACCATACTTGATCTGTCTTCTACCTTATTCACTGGAGCAGGGGCTTTCAATCAAACCCAGAACTCATGGGTATAGCTACTCTCATTAGTCAGCTTGCTTTGGGGATCTTCCCCTCCACCATCTAAAGCTGGAATTACAGGCATAACATAGCATCTATCCTGCATTTATATGGGTTTCTGCGGAATCCACACTCTG
>NW_022196905.1:173699611-173725220 GCF_008632895.1 Mastomys coucha | reverse complement strand
GGGGATAGCAGCGCAGAAAGAGAGAGGGGAGAGAGAGAGAAGAACGAGGACAGCAGACGTTTTAACCCACTATCTGCCTCCAGACCCTATCCTATCTAGCAGTATTGTTTCCTCCTGCATTTTCTTCCCAATGTCTGCTGTGGAATAGGCTCTTGCCTGGATTCAAGCAGTGTTATAGGCGCAATGCTTTTGAAGACTATGGGAGAGGAGGCAGGGTTTTTTGTTTGTTTGAGGCTTGTTTTTTTGTTCACACCTTTTTGTGCATTAAAATACAAATGAGATTTAGCATCTCATTTTTAAGTGTATGTTTCATCAATATTATTTACCTTCATAAGTGTCAGTTTCTGTAGCTTCTTTTTTTAAATTTAAAAGCTAAATAGCTGGAACTCTGCATCCTTTTAATGATAATTCCATTTCCCTCTCCTCTCAGTCTCTGGGTCACCATACTGTTACTACAAAGACATATTTTGACTACTCTAAGTACTTCAAGTTATTGGACTCATGCCATGTTTATCCTTTTGTGTCAGATGTGTTTCACATCATGTAAAGTCCCTGAGGCTCATCCATGCACTAACACATAGAATTTCCTTATTTTAAAGGGTGAATGATACTCTATACTAGTGTACAGCATAACCACTTTTGTGTTTTCATTCATCTATCCCTGGTACTTGGCTTCTTGCTTCCTTCTTACCTATTATGAGTAAGGACATTGGTATGTAGGTATGAGAAGCCACTCTGAATATTTTGAAGATACTCAGAAACTTCGCTGCTATATCATAATGTCAATCTGTTTTGTCCTTATTACTTTCTGTTTTTGCTATTATAATGCAACTACATCGTTTCCCCCTTCCCTTTCCTCCCTCCAAACCTTCCCATATACCCCAGCTTGTTGTCTTTCAAATTCATGCCTTCTAGAAATTGCCATATTGTTTTCCAAAGTAGCGATGTAATTTTATATTCTCATTAAGGATACAAAATCTCTACCAATATTTGTTGTTGTTTTTCCCTCCCTCCCTCCCTCCCTCCCTCCCTCTGTCCCTTCCTTCCTTCCTTCCTTCCTTCCTTCCTCCCTTCCTTCCTTCCTTCTTCTTTTCTTTCTTTCATTCAAGTAATAACTACTCCGTTGGTAATGAAGTCTCTTACAGTTTGCCCTTTCCTTTTCTTTCTTAGCTGACCTGGAACTCTGTCCAGTTAGGGTTTTATAGCTGTGAAGAGACACCATGATCAAGGAAACTCATAAATGACAATACTTAATTGAGGCTAGCTTATAGTTTTAGAGGTTTAGTACATTATAATCATGGTGGAAAACATGGTGACATGCAGGCAGACATGCTAGCGAAGGTGCTAAGAGGTCCATATCTTGATCCAAAGACAGCAGAAGGATACTGTGTGCTACAATGGACCTGGCTTGAGTGTATGACATCTTATAGCCAGCCTCTACAGTGGCACACTTCCTCCAAATAGGCCACACCTCCTAATAGTGCCACTCCCTGTAGAACTGTGGGACTATTCCCACACAAACAACCACAAATTCATTGTATAGAATAGACTAGCCTTGAACTCCACACAGTTCCCATTTGCTTCTGTCTCCCAAGAGCTGGGATCAATGGTGTTTGCAACCCTACACAGTTTGATATTTCACATTCTAAAAGAATAATGAAACTTAAAATGGTCTTCAAAGAATTATTGGTCATATTTATATAGCCTTTAGAGAAATGTCTATTCAGGTTCTTGCTCATGTTTGAATCTAGTTTCAGTTGTAGCTTTAATGGCTGAGTTATCTATATCTTTATATATTAGGTTTGATTCTGATTCCTCTTCATGTTGGGCTCACAGCCAAGGTGTCTGGCAGTTTATATCAAACAAGCAAAAGTCTTCTTATTTTTATCTATGATAATGTCGGACTCATCCATGGACACCTGATCTCAGACCAGAAAGGTAACATAGGTGTTGGTGGAATACTTGTCTACAGCCCTGATCACTATTTTCTGGGGCTTTTGTCTCTTCCTTTCCTTCCTATAATGGTCCCCACATGGTCCTAACTCATGGGGAATTTACTTTGATCCCTAAGTAACTGCTTGCAATTTCTACTTTATTTCTTCCTTTACATTAATACCTTTAAGGAAGTAGAAAATCTCCCAACATTTTTAGAAACTTAGTCTATGAGTTTTTATATAGTAACTATATAATGACTTGCATGTCCTAATCTTTTTATATAAATATTCCTCTTAACATTAACAAATAATATCAAACATATTATTTGTTTAAATAGTTATTTTATAAACAAGGCAGCTAGATATTAAAATTGTCAAGCCCCCCCAAAATTTGTGTTCATGTGTACACACACACATACACCCACACACCACCTCAAATCAATTAGGAATTGAACGAGGACTGGAATTCAGATCTTAGGCTATACTGTCTCCAAGGCTGGCATTATTCTACTGGGATATCATTAAAGGAAATGTCACATGAATGTCATTGACTCTTTTGCCCTAAACAAAAGCTCCCTAAGTGTCTCAGTGACATTCTTCTTGACATCTATAAAAGTTTACTTTGTTTCTATTCACAAGCTAGTTGATTCAGTTGTTATTTGTACTATGTTCCCAACAATAGAAGATGATATATAATGCATATGTTTGAAATATTTTTGTTCAAAATTAAGGATAAAGCATAGGTGTACTTCATTAAGAATATTTTATTAAGTGATTAGTTACACAGTCATACCTTTTGACAGCCCTTAAATAGTCTCCTCCAAAATTAACAGAGTTTGCCCCTGCAGACTAAAGACCTTGGCAAATATTGAACAAAGTCGAGAGTAAGGAAACATTCTGCATGAGTGCACTTAGCAATGACCTTCTAGTGTTTCAAAACCGTCACACTATGCTGTAACTTCTATCCCTTTCTGTTTTCTGCAGTCTCTAGAGGTCTGTGACAGTTCTGGAGGTATGTAGCAGAGAGTACTGGGCAATGACCTAGTCATAAAAGGGAAATAGTGAGTCAGTGGAGGCTGGACGGGAGCATTGCATGGGGTGACGAAGGATCAGAAGCAATGCTGTCTACTGTCCTTTCTTCTGGTGCCTGGTGTGCTTGAAATCCATTGAAGGGTTCACTAAATATCTTACATAGAATAAATTTTCTTAGTCCAAACTCAGAGACTACGAAGAGCATCTAAATGGGAATCCATACTCATACATGAGTGAGAAAAATCTTTATACTTGTTCTTTTCACTAAAACCTTCAGTGTATAATGTGGTAGGGCTGGGAACAGCCTTGTCTCTCTTGCTGTCTTCCTACCTTGTTTAAACTTCTCACTGCAGCATGTGATGAAAACTGAAGGGCATGCCTTACACAAAAACATTAAATACCATCAACAAAAGTTGTATTTTTTTTAAATTATATGCAAATTTGACAAATTTTAGGTTTGTGTAAACTCATTGGCTTGAGAATCCATCTTGTCATTTTTGAGAATCAGTCTTGTCTTTTAAAATTCCATTTGTACGTATTAATGAGGACATCTAGATTGCTAATCCTTTTCTTGCCTATATATCCCCTAGAGAGGCACAGAGAACTTTGATTCAGTGCTTTTGGCCAGTTTCAGTGATCCAATATTCCTCTGTGCATCTGCCTAAAATCCTGCTTGACAGAAGAAGAAGAAGTGATGTGATTAGGACAACCACTGATTTTGCCATTGTAAAGCTCTCTAAAAAAGTATATATATATATAAAAAAAAACAAGGGAAGAGAACCCCACATGTAAGTTTGGAATGATTTGTTGCTATCATTTTCGAAGAAAATTTAGATTTTGTTTTTTTTCCTATAAATGGCTCTTGTGGTCCTGTGTACATGATAGCTGAAGAAAATATTTTAACATTTTATAGCCCATTGCAAATTTTATAGATATTTTTAAATGTTTAGAATTCTCTGGTGATTTAAGTAGGAAAACAATCTACCATATATTTCTGAAAATACATTACAAAAAAGGTGGTTGAATATTTAAACTCCAAACATGATGAGAATGCAAGACTGTATCCTCACATACATGTCTAAGTTTCTAGCATGTGTCTATGTCTTATATTTAAAATAGTACATAGATGAGGCAATTCTTGCTTGCATACATTACTGGATATACCCAAAATTCAAATTATTCAGTTAATAGGCTCTGACGTTGACAGAATTCAAAGCCACATTAGCACTGATAGTGAATTATGAGTTAGGAGCCTCATCCTATTCAAGGGCCAATTATCCTCCTCCAGGTAATGGTCTTAAGTAAACAAAGAAAAGAAATTAAGTGAGCAGCTCAAATGCCATTTTCTCTGGTAATAAAATAATTCTAATTTCACCTAATCTAACGTTTCCTATTAGTTTCTTAACCACTGGTTGGAAAGAAGTTCTCCAAAACTCTAACAATTATCTACTGAGGTAGAGTTCAAGATCTGATTTTTTGGCTACCTTTTTCTGAAACAGTTACTAGAACCTAAGGCTGTGAGGGAAGTGTAGTATACTATAGTTTACTATAGTACATGTTGATTTGTTTTAGAGTAGTTTCCACATTTAGGTGGGTTTTATTCTTTTTTTAATTCTTATTGTTTTTTGTGAATTTCACATCATGCACACCACTCCTATTCATCTTCTTATCCCCTTATATCTGCCCTTCACTCTTGCAACCTCCCCCACAAAATAAAGCAGACACAGACAGACAGACAGACAGGCAGGCAGAAACACACACACACACACACACACACACACACACACACGCACACACACACACACACACACACACACACACAAGCGCACGTCAAAACAAATAAAAAATTGAAGCCTAGAAAATATCTCATTGTGGAGGCCAGTGTATGTCACAGTGTGTGCCAGTGTTTCCTGCTGTCAACACTTTTTTACTTGGAAATGTTCATTGCAATGAGTCATTGGTCTGGTTCAAGGTCTCTGGCTTTAGTGACATCATCAATACTGATCAATCTTCACTGGGACTCCTCCCAGTTGTCCTATTGTTGCTCTGTGTCATGGAGATTCTGCAGCTTTGAATCAATAGGAATGGATCTTTCACACATCCCAACTATTTGTAGATGATATCTAGATTTTTGGGATGGGCCTAGAGCCCTCGATCTAGGTCTAGGTGCTAAATAAGCTGATCAGTTCCACAGCTCTTCCTTATCCACACCAACAGGGTGAGCTCTCGAGAACTGCTCAGGATAGGCCACCCAGTACTACCATCACCAGGAAGCAGGGTCAGCTCTCCTGATCTTATGCCCTCAGGACAGTTCACCTGCCTCTAGAGTCAGATCCACTGTGCTGTTCAGTCAATGTGTCAGACCCATTTTCCTAAGTGCTGCAGCTGGTTGATGGGCTGGGCCTGCTTTCCTACTCTTACATCATGTGGGTTGAGTCACCCAGGGCCATCTCTAATTTCTTGCCCATGTGAGGTTCAGGGCCCACTCTCCTGAGAGTTACCATCAATGAGGTATAGGCCTAGCTCTCCAACTCTCTGATCTCTGGGGCCAGCTCTCCCACCTACTGCAGGTGGCAATGGGGTTGGTGTTCTTGTTTTATTTTGAGACAGGATCTTACTCTCTAGCCCACAGTGACCTCAAATTTGTGATAATCTACTTGTTCCAGTCTTTTGCATGCTGAGATTGCAGGACTAGGCCACCATGCTCAGTTTAATCTTTTAAATGGTTTTCTAAGCTCGTGCCTGGAGTGGATTCAGTTCTGTGGTATTTGTCTGATTTGTGCTTACAGAAAAAGACAATGCTTTGGGGCTTTGAGGGACTAGTACAAGCCACTGCACCTTGTGATCTTTGAAAAGAGGGGAAGAAAAAGAAACAAAATAAGGTTTCAAATATGCTTACATCATTTTTATATGTTTGAGAGAAACTGGAAAACACAAGTTTTCACTTTTCCTAAAGCCTTTACAGTGTCAGAGAGATGATTATGAAATTGAGTTGAGGGATGGATTATTTTGAAGTTTATCCAACACCAGGGCCCTGGCTCCAGGTACTGTCTTGTCTCCTGTTGCCCGTTTATATTGAGTCTGAATTTTAAGAAATGTATACCACTTGTCTTTTTTTGACAAATGGGAAATGCTTTTGTGTCTTTGATCAAGTTAAAGCACCATTTCACTCACAAAGAGAATGTGCTTTTAGCAGGTTTTACTGAGATTCAGAGAGTAATGTATCCTAAATCTCTGGTGGAGACAAAGCTTGAACTAAACACTGTTCATGTGTCTTCAAATAACTTTTCTTTGTAAATCAGTATTATCTGCACCATTTGCCTCAACTGGAATCACCAGAGATAGGATGTAACTCAGCAAAACCTTTGAGGGAAGTTTAGAGGCTGCATGATAGATCAAAATCGTTATTTTTCATTATGTAGTTTGAATTTGTACTTCATAGTACATGTTGGGCACTTCATCCACAATAAGATTTTACTGAAATGGAGGATCTAATGTGTGTATTTTAGGCCATAGGAGTTGAATCCACTTTCTTGGATGGATTAATGTCCATTGCATGGGCTGCAGTTTCAGGCATCTGCTCTGTCACTATTTGGCTTTTTCCGTGTAATGAGTCACAGTGATGCCCATTTCTTGATATGGAGCTTCTCCAACCTCCAATGCTGAGAAACACATACCTCTCTAAGATTATAGTTCCTATGTTCTACTTAAAAGTGACACAAAACAGGCTAAGACAGCACCAGATTTTTTTTAAAGAAATAGTTCTTATTTTTATAAGAATATCTAAAGATATATTAGCTTACACATTGTAATTTGAAGAGTTCACAGTAAGGTTAACTACCCCTTTCTTTTCTTGATGTAATAAGGAGATCATCATTTTTCTCTATGCCAAGACTAGGAGTAGAAATGGAAGGAACTTAGGAAGCAAGGAGAGTTCTGTGAACTCATCAAATCAAGTTTGGTCATAGAATCAACATGCCTATATAGAAATGGAAGTTATATATAGAGAAGGTGCCAATGGCAGTTCAGGTATAAACTGCTTCTCTAGAAGAGAAGGATCAGTGCCACCTAATGGAGCTCTGAAGGTCTGGATGCATGAAGTTGGAGAAGGTGGCTACATAATTATGTCATGGTTTCCAAATCTAGTATTATTGGAAACAAAACATTGATCATTGGTATTCTAATGGTTTGACTTGTCAAAAACTCTAGTCCCCTAGAGCTTGTCATTCTTTTTGAGCCCCATTTCTTTTCCAAATTACTTACTTTACTGTTGGTAGAACAATTTAAACTCAAAGCCTCATGCATGCTCTGCCATTTGCATATAGTTTTATCTGTCATTTTACTTTTTATTTTGAGATCAGATCTCACTGAATTGCCCAGGTTGACTTTGAACTCACTATCCTCCCTCTTCTCCTTCCTGAGTGTTGGGATTACCAATGTGTATCAACATAGCTGGCTCCATATTGAGCTTGAACAAAGCCAAACATTTTTTGAGCTGTTTTAACAATATGCTTCATTGGGTCCTGGTAAGAAAACTGGTATAATGTATTCTTACTTTACAAATGAAGGTACTGTGAGGTGAAGGGCCATCTTAAGGCCCTATAGATAACTGGATATCAGGGCATGAGCTAGTGACTAAGAAGTCATTCTCCTGTAATGACCTACAGGTCTTATGAGGCAATGCCGTGGTGACACTTGTTCCCTGTATCAGTGTCCTATGCAAATGGAGTTTCCCATGTGGCTTATGTAGCTCCAGTTTCTATTAACCTCCCTGTGAGGTTACAGCATGATATAGCAGCCTCTGTTTGAAACATTTCTGCTCTCAGGACAGAAGAAACTGGTCACAGTAGTGACTCCTGAAGCCTCCATCAAGAAGTACTAGATGATACTTAATGCTCACATTTCAGTAATTCTCCCAAATCAAACAGCAAAACCTGACATCTTCAGGTTGAGGAAATGTATTCCTTTCCTGGGGTGAGGGCAGTGAATATTTGCCTGAATCAGCCCCATGGCAGCTTCCCTACCTCAATCTCCTTTGAGAGTTTCCTGAGATGCTAAGTCTGTTAGTTTTATGCAATAGGATGATATTCTGGCCCTACTGAGGGGAATTCATAATTTAACATAGGAGTTGCATGTAAACCTAGGGTTGTGAAATCATTTCTGTGGAAGCCTCACCTTTGATTTTGTATGCTGAGGTGGTGGATGAAGGTGTCTTGTTTTGCAAATAGAAGCAGTCTCAGGAGACAAATAACAATGGCATACGGATTTTATGAAGTTTATTTTTAGTAGCACTTTCAGGCAAGGTTTTATTGTCAATATTTTCCTTGGAATCCAAGAAACCAACAGAGGGGACTGCAGTTTATGAATTGATGTGCTATTAATATTAGCCCTGACATTTTAAGGTATGAAAAAAAACTGCAGAAGAGATATGGCAACAAATGAATATAGAGTTCCTGACAGCGAAGAGAGATGGGGCCATCCCTGAGAATTATGAACAAGTCTGTTTTCAGGGTGTCTTTGCTCAAACCTGCTTCAACACTGCTGCTGCTGTTCTAGATTTCCCAGCCATGGCACCTATGGACCGACTGCTTCATCAATACCATGTCAATAGCAGAAGGATGCTTGGCTGAGAGTCTTAAGCCAATAGACGGTTTTGATCCCTGCCTTAATTAACAGTCTACAGGTATCATGCAATTCACAGCTAATACTACCCAAGTGTCAAGAAAAAATTGGTTATAGGAAGCTTAAGCAGTATCTCATTCGATTCATTATAAATTCAATTTAGTTACAGGAAAACCGCATGAACTGAAGCTGGATAGAAGCCTGAATGTTACACTGACTCTTTTGATGGAACTTTTATTGGAAAGACTGGTTTGCTATTAAAGGAATCCCCCTGCTACTTTATTTTGTGGTATATTCAATATCTGATAAGAATCAGTAAAGTGACTGGAAAAGTGCTGATAAATGCAAGACTCATAGCAAGTTTTGACACATGCTTTTGAACTTAAGGGGAACACCTTTATTCATGATAACGTAAAACAGCCAAACAAAGAAAGGTATCGTAATACTTTGAAAACTATAGCATGTCTGTGTCACCATCATACTTTTTTTTTTGGATGGAAAATAAAAATAACTTCTGGCTTAGGGATTTCTCTCTATCTTAGGGTTTTATTCATGTTCACAAGGGTCTTATGAAATGTCTCTCATTCTTTTGTAAAATGGAAAATGAAGGGTCAATAAAGAAACAAGTAAATGTCATACAACTTACAAGAGGCATAACTTTTGAGGAATGCATCTGTTTACATAGGGCAAAGATGTTGGTTCATAGGACACACCGTTGTGGTGTTTGTGTACAAATATCATCTGTTAGCAATTTATCTTCTATTTCTGGGCTTAAGCAGGAGCAGGGAGGTTGGATACCTGAAGAAGTTCTAGGGCAAGACATTGGGACTTTGATCACTTCCAAATGACTTTTTAGACAGAGGCAGATATATCCAGGCATCCATATTTTCCATGCACTCTTCCCAGGGGCACCACCTTTAGGTAGGCTAAGCTCACTAAATCCTTCCAGTCTGGAAGAGTAGACATGATTTACCCTAACATACTATATTGCCTGAATCTTCTGGAAGATTAAATAGAACTGATTATATATGTTTGCTGCTTTCATTTCATTTAAAACTTGCTGCTTTGTTAGCAAAAACTTAGCCAAACAAAATTATGTGTAGAAAGAGAAAAAGGAAGTACTTAAGTATTTGCATTAGCCATTTGCTCATTGGCACTGATTTTCTGCAGGCACACATAACCTACCACATGTGAATCTGGGGAAGCCTAATTGTTTTTAGAAATCTTCTTCTATTCCACATCAACCATGTTTCAAGAAAAATAAACATTAAATTATTATACAAAAAAGCAAAAATAGTTTTAAATTCAGTTTTACTGTGGCCACGTAGATTTTTTTTAATAAATGTAGGCATGTAGGAAAAATCATCTGACTTAAAATTAATATCAGGGAGGCAAAGGATCAATATATACAATAAATAGCCATTTGCAGTGTCTTTTAGGTTTCAGTGTGTCATAATTATTATTATTTTTTTTTTGCTAGCTGATAGTTTTTGAAAGATGGAAATTTATTCAAATGCCCCAAAAGGAGAATAGTTGGTCAGGGAGATTAAAATAATATATGCTACAATATGAATCTATTTAGCTTCATAGTAGCCCCAGGGCCAGAGTTCTTATTATTTTAATTATTTGAGTCAAGAGACCAAGGCATAGAAATGTTAGCAAACTGTCAAAGATAAAGAAGAGACAGAGAAAGAAATTGTCATCAGAAGAAGGACAAAGGTAGAAAAGGAGGGGTAAACAGAGCAGACAGAAGAGGAGGGGTAGAGAGACAAAAGGAGAGGGAAAGAGAGGAAAGACAAGAGAGGGAAAGAGGGAAGGAAGGAGGGAAGGATGCTTTGTCATAGAACCAGTCATAGAACACTGGTTCACTCTCCTAACCCACACACTGTATTTTCCCTAGAGATAGAAACCTATTTTTAAGCTGCGCACATGGCCATCTGGGATGAAAAGTGATACTGACTAGTTTCATAGTTAGGTGAAACCATAAGACTCCATTCAATGAGATGCAAATAGGATTTAGTGTGAAATTACTGGGAAGTCTCCCAAGGGAGAGGATTTGCCATTGAGGGCTAGAATTTACCTCTCATCTTCTCTTCTTTATGATCTGTTATAGTCAGTCACCTGGTAGATGGAGCCTCCATCACAATTTTGATCTACGAGCTGATTGAAGAGAATAGAAAGGGTTTGTGTCGCTGATGATGAGCAGACTCCATTTTAGCCTTCTATCCTTCTGGATTAGTTTTCATATGGGAGAGATGGCTGTACTTATAGTATGCTTAAATTGGTTTTGTTTTAGTTTCATGATGCTCAGCCTGATGCTAATTAGTATACTCTCTTAATTTGATTGTTTTAGAAACCCACTGAAAAGGAAATTGTTCACTGATCTATACCAAACAATGACCTAAAACATTGGCTAAGAGCCTGGGGTACCTTCAATTTGTGCATTTCTTGGCTGTTTGCTAGAAGTATATTTTTGGTCCTTTGGGTTTCAAAGATCACAACAGACAAGGAGATTCTACATGGAACGTGGAGCGAATTGCTTTTGTAATTGGACTATTTTACTAAGAAACTAAGGTTCTGTGGCAGATAATGGTATTAGTGTGATGGATATCCTACCTGGAAATAATTGTAGGATAGTTTCCTTTAGCATTTTGGTAATTTTAGTTCTAAGTGATTAAGTTTGTAGGGCATTTGCTGTGGGAAAGTAATTGTCATTTTAACTAAGCCTTTCATATGGTCCTCCATCATCAAAAGGGAAATTGGGTTTGATGTTTCTTCATTTAATGATGTGACACCATTTTTTCTCTACAAAATAATGTGGAACATGTAGTTAAATTTAACTGATAAAGAATAGTAGAATCTTTGCATATCAGTTGGACAAGCTGAATATATAGCAGTGGACTCATACTTGTTTCCATATCATGCTGAGTTTAGATAGTTTGATATTTTTTAGATGATAAACAATTAAGAAACTGAAGATCAGGCTTTGTTAAACTACAAGAAAAAAAAGCCTGCTCTTTTTTTTTATTTTCTACAACACTTTTCATTTTATTTTATTGTCTGATTTTTAGAAAAGTGACCTTCATTTAGGATGAACAACAATATAAACTAACTAGTACCCTCAGAGTTCCCAGGGACTAAACCACCAACCAAAGAGTACACATAGTGGGACTAATGGCTCCAGCAGCATATGTATAACAGAGGATGGCCAAATTGGTCATCAGTGGGAGGAGAAACCCTTGGCCCTGTGAAGGTTCTATGCCCAAGTGTAGGGGAATACTAGGGCCAGGAAGCAGGAGGGGGTGGGCTGGTGAGCAGGGAGAGGGGGAGGGGACAGGTTTTGTTTTTGTTTTTGTTTTTATTTTTATTTTATTTTTTTCCTCTTTTTCGGAGGGGAAACTGGGAAAGGAGATATCATAAGACAGGTAAATAAAGAAAATATCTAATTTAAAAAAAAAAGAAAAAAAAAAGAAATGTGCCCTTTATTGTTTCGTTGAACGCATTGTGTGATCATTTCCAAAGAGATAGGCAGTGTTTATGGTCATTTGTGGGAACCTTACTGCCTAGACTGGCCTACATTTTTAGCATACTAAGGATGTAGGCTTACCCTGATAGATCAGTCAGTCGAAGAGTCTTAGCTCATAGTTTAAAGAGATGAGTGGATGTCTCAAAGGAATCCCTCTGTGGCCAGCAGGAAATTGGATTTTGAAAACTGGAAAATCTACAATTCATTCAAGCACAGAGTGAATTAGCTCTGTGAAGGCTCCTTTCACCAAGTTTGTTGTCATGGATGTGGTAAGGTCAGGATGTCCAAAAGTTGGTGAGCTGTCAACTGTTTTGGAAGAGACATACAGGTCCTTTCAATAGGGTTTCATTTTAAAATCATACTATGTATAAAGTGTCTTTGTGACATTAGGCATTTTGTGAGTCCCTCACATAGAATTTTTATAATGAAATGATTTCTGTCAATAGGTGAAATATTTGTCTTTGGGAAATAATCTAGGGAATGATCCTAGCTCTTGGCTGGTTTTGGTACCTGTTTCTAGATAACTTGTGTTCTTGGATGGCCATTATTGAAGCTTGGGCTGGTAGAAATGTCTAAAGCTGATTTAGTTACATTAAAGGATCAAAATTATATCTGCATGGGCTAAGGTCATGACACAGCCAAAGCTCTGGGTACAAATGTTCCCTTCATGCTCAGCTGGGTCCAGTAATTCCCTGAGGCTCAGCTCTGATTGTGTTTCCAGATGGCTTCTCCCCTATAAACATGGCTGTGATTTCTCCATCAGTTCAGCTGCTCCAGGAGACAGCAAAACAAGGGATCAGGGAGACCCTGGGCATTACATAGTGGGTGGACCAGTTGCATATATGGGCCAATCTACCCCTCGCTGTTATGCTATACCCTCTTGATATTTTATTCCCTTTGCCCCCTTTGACCTTGTATGTGCCAGTCAATTTCTGTAGTTCATTTGCACAGAGCTAGTTTGCCCAACACCTCTTCTCAGCCTCATAATTTCTTCAAATCAGTGTCGGGATTTCCTGGCTACCTGGCAGATGAATTCCATCCACTCTCAACTGGTCACTGGATGTATTCCTCAGTCTTTGCAACAAATGCCAGAATATTGTCAGAAGGTTCTTTAACAAATACCTAGTGACATCAAACCAAGTGACAAATCCTGTCTAACTACTTAATAGAGCTACACCAGTGAACTGAAAGGTCAAAAGGCCTCTTGGTCCTTCTGAGAATGTCAATCTGTGCAGCTCAGCAAAACTCTCCAGATATTAGGAACCAAGAAAAAAATAGATTCAGTGTGTGTATGTGTGTATGTGTGTGCGCATACACGTGTCTCTGTGTGTATGCTTCCTCCTGCAGAGGTTAGATGAGGGTATCAGATCCTCTGAAGCTAGAGTAAGCCACCCATCATGGATACTTGGAACTGAGTGAAGGTCCTTTTGAAGAGTAACAAGTGCTTTTTAACTGCTGAACCATCTCTTCAGCCCCACACATATGAATTAATATATATTATATATACATACACATATACATACACATATACATACACACACACATATACATATATACATATATACATATATATATATATATATATATATATACTTGGGGGAGATAGCATATATATACATATAGTGTTCTTATTAATTGCTTAAGAACTTCATAATTCTTCATTATTCACAATTCAATGTATTTTGGTTATAGTCACTTCCCTTCCCTAAAACCTCAGAGCCCCAGCTCCACCTCCTAACTTGCTCCCAATTTCATGTTTCCCTTTGTTTTCTTTTTCCTGTTGACCACCAAGTCAGTTTTGCTTCCTAGAAACTCATGGATTGGGGGCATACACTAGAGCTTGTGAGGTACTTGGAAAAGGAGTCACATCCTTAAAGGTTTTCATCCTAAGAGCCCAAGTGCCAGCAGTTACTCAGCTATGGGTTGAGAGTGAGGGCCCCTTCCACCTCCATGCTGGGAGGCTGATTGGCTTGATGTTGTGTAAGCCTTCTGCAGACAGCCCTAGCTGGTGTAAGTTAGTGAGGCCTGTGGTCCTGGGATATCCAGAAGCCATTGCTTTGCTTTGGATTTCCCCAACCTGTGGCTTTTACAATCTTTTTGGCCCCTCTTTCCAGATGGACCCTGAGCCTTGGTGGAAAGGGTATGTTATAGATGTCTCATTTGTGGCTCAACATCACACCCACATTTATTCTGTCCACAGTGACTAGCTGTGAGCTTCTATTTTAACCACAGTCCAGAGGACAAAGAAACTTCTGTGATGATGTCTGAGAGCTCTACTAATCTATAGGCAGAGATACCAGCTTCCAGAAAAGCTCACCTCCGACAGGACAGCTCTCTGATTAACGCCTCCTAGCTTTGAGCAAGATGTGTTTGTAAAATCTCTTACACATCCATCTGTAGTCCCATTATTCATCCCAACTTCTTTCATGCCAGTATTCTGGATTTTTCCTGATTTTCATGTGGTGTCGTTACTTTAATGAAAACTCCTGAAGCAAGAGTATGCTATGACACTTTACTGTTTGCTTTTTATTTTCCTTTGTACATTGCTAGACACCTGACTTGTTTCCAGACTATCCAGTGACTTGACCCATGATCAAGGCTTCAGATGCATAGCATAGCCCCTGGTTCTTACATAGCAATAAGGGAACACAAACTTTCTAGAACCTTCTCCTGCCAAGTAGAGCGGGACTGGCCATGCCGACTGGACATTAGAATATGCTTTCCCCATAGAAAGGGCTAGTTTTATGTTATAAATATTGGCCAAAGCAAGAGCTGTCTTGAATAGGAGCAGCATTTCTGTCACAAAGAGTGGGAATAGTTGAACCATTTGTTGTTATTACGGCAGCCTGGACACAGATCTATTGTATAAAGTGGATCAAATTCCTTTGCACAGTTACACTTTTCTCTAGATGTAGAAGCTGTGAGGGGAAGAGCATAGTCCTTGTCTCTTGTCTGCTAATCTTGTCTTCCAAACAACTCTCCCTTATGGTCTGACATTATGTGCCCTTTCCTCCTTTGTGTAAAAATACTGTTGCAGCCGGTCTTTGCCAGTCACAGATGCCTTTGCTGGTAGCTATTATTGCATCATGTTTTCAGCTGTTTCTAGGAAAGGACAAATGAGTAGCTTCTAAAATTTGAACAGTTGAGAATAATAACAGCAAAGAAAATCCTCTAAAAAGAGCTACGAAGAGAAGAAAAAGATTTCTTGGGATGCATCGTCATTCAAATTTTTTATGCTTCACCCAGTCAGTGTATGCTTATTTATTACTTGTTTATTTATTATCATACTTTTATGATGGTCTTTCAAATATATACCCTACTGTGTGTTTGAATTAGTTGGGATACTGTGAAACGCAAACCACAGAGAAAACATCAAATTGACCTCACCAAGGGAAAAGCACATTTATATCATGGAGACTGGGCTGTTTTCAGGCAAAGCTTGCTTTCAATATGGGATTATATTAGTTCATCTCTTTCTTGGGACCAGATCCATACCTACAACCCCCATATTCTCTTTACTACTGGAGATAAAATCCGTTTCCCAAAAGGTCTTGTGGAGAAGTGGATGTGCCAATGTTAATCTGAGTGTTATTACTAAGAGAACAGGACTGAATGCAAGACATCCAAACCCATCAGATGTCCTCCCCAGGGCTGTTGTTTTTTTAATTGTGTGTCACTTGCCTGTTAGTATTAAGAATTTGACATTCTGGGGGAAATTATAGGACATATAGTTGTATGCTGCATCTACAATATCACCGAGCTTTGAGCAGTTCTTAGTAAGACAGATGTGATGCAATTATAAGATTTTTAAAGAACAGTTGGTTTATCATTCTAACAGTCATGGTATGTGAAACATTGTTTGCTAAGAACAGGAAGAAACATCTGGAACTGGTGACAGTTATTTTGGGCTTCTCTGTTTTTTGAAAAAAAATCACAGCAGTTTTAGCATCAGCTTTATCAGCTCTGTGGCTATTCCCACTTCAAGGCCTCTATTCAAACACCCACACTAATGAGGTCGTCATTAAGAGGCCACCTATGTTCTTCAAAAGATATTTGATTTGCTTAGGATGACAATGACCGCATTTTGAATCTGCTGTCACCATCATGCAGGGTGTCTCTTTCTTCCTTGTCCAGAGTCTTTTTTAACCCACAGAAGCTTAGAAACCAAACTACTGCAGCCCTAACTGAAATGCTCTTCTTACATAATCCCCATGTTTGGATTCCAGTCAAGCAAATAGCTTTGGGCTAGTATCACTGTGGATATTCAAATGTGCTTCACTGAATATCCAACTGTGCTTAGGGGTTTAAGGCATTCTATAAGTGAGATTTTGCTATGAATTTGTTAGCATGTTAGGGTGGAAAATGGGAGTGCCCTTGAGTATTCTAGATGACAGAGATTGATTCTCATATTATGACATTTTTGGGGGAGGGTTAGGTTCTCCCTCATCTTTTTCTCATATATAGTGTAGCACTTTATTTCTTGATGTTATTCTTATCTTCAAGAGCAAAAGTTATAATGTGTAGAATCAGGAGTCCTTTGAACTGGCTCTCATTATTACAATGAAGCCTTGGCTTTGCTGAACAAGTGAAAAACTCAGTTGAAGTTTCCTACCGTTCTTTACAATGACTCATTTTTACCTAACTCATTTGTTTTGTTGTTTTATTTGTTTGTTGTTGTTTTTTAAGACAAGGTTTTCTCTGTGTAGCCCTGACCTCCAACTCGTAGATCTGCCCACCTTCTGCCTGTTTGAGTGCTGGTATCAAAGGTGTGTGCTACCACACCCAGATAACACATTTTTTAAAAAATCACAATTGTATGGCTTTAAGAAGTTTTAACAGTCACAGAAACCACTTTTGTAATGCTATGGGCATATCAATAACCTCCAACAAAGGTTAAATTCCCCAGGGAAATTCATCCCCACCTATCTTTGGTAGCTGACTGCCCTAGGGCAATGATTGTAGAATCTGGTCCAGTATTAGAAGGAACACTGGAAAACCCCACACAGAGAAAGGAGGGTTTTATGACAAGAAATATGGAATGTTTTTTTTTTTTAAGTTTGGACTACTTAATTAAAACTCTGAGTATTTGTTGATATGTAGGTTGTGTTGATATGCCCAATAGATACATGTGCTTATGGCAGAAAACTTAGGGTTACTGAAAAACGAGAGGTATATTGGTAAGACTGGTGGGGTCGACCCAGCCTTCTGACTTAAAGCAAATAATCTGTTGAAAATACTACACATGTAAGCCACCATCAGAAAGTGCTTGAGGATCCTTATTAGTCTTGCTTTTCTACAGCTTAATGTCTGTGGCCTACCTCTCTGCTGCTGCCATTTCTTGTACCAGTTATATTCCTGTGTACCAGGCTGTGTGTCAGCAAACCTAACCTTTTATAACTTGTTTTCTTTCTTGCCTAAATAAAAATAAATGACATTTTTTTGGAAAATGCAGATATCTACATTGTAAAACATCTGAAGTTAGTGCCTGTCAATAATATTGTTGTTACTAAATATTGACTTCATGAAGGTCCGATGAGCATTTTAAAAAGATTTTACCTGCATGTGTATTTGCACATCATGAACTTGCCTGGTGTTCATGGAAGCCAGAAGAGGGATCTCCTGGAACTGGAGTTATGAATAATTATAAGCAGACCTGAGGGTGCTGGGTGCTGGGGTCTTGAGGAAGACAAGCCAGTGCTCTTAACCACTGAACCATCTCTTTAGCCCCCAGACAAACCTCTTTAAACACACACACATACACACACACACATACATACACACACATACACAAACACATACATACATACACACACATATACACACATACACACACATACACACATACACACATGCACACACATACACACACATATACACACACATACACACACATACACATACACAAACACATCCACACACATATACACACATTCTGTCTCTCTCACACACACTCTCTCACACATACATTCTCTTTCATACACACATACTCTCTCTCACACACACTCACATACATACACATATACACATACACACATACACACACATACACACTCACTCACTCACACACACACACCCTTATAATGGAAGCTTGATGACAACATTTAATCAGTGCTTATTGGATACTGGTGTTCAGAATCCTTTCCTTATATGCTTTTATTTCCCAAGCTGTGAAGTATGAGTTATGAACAAGTGTTTTATAAAATATTACAGTGACTACATAACTTGAGAAGTGGCACAGCTAATCAACAACCAAATCTGAAATCAGACAATTTGCCTAGCTCTAGGGTCCTCCGCTAATGCTTGTTGCTTATATAAAAATAGAACACAGCCCCTATCTCTGAGTTACTTAGAAAAGGACACCATTTGGGATGAGGCTGCCTGTCAGTTAGTCTGAGGGTATGTAATTTGTGTACCTGTGTCCTAGACTAATAGTGTTCAGCTTCATTACAACTAGTAAAGCTAACAGGGACCAGGAAATGGCTACAGTCTACAAGGTGTTTGCTATTTCAGGGATAATAATGATGGATAATAATGTGATTTCGCAGCTTGGATTATTAGCCCCAGGTGAGTGTGTTCGTGGATTCAGATTCATCAAAATCACCAGGCCTAGCTTGTGGCTGTCTGTTCACAACCTCCCTAGGCTGCATGTTACCTTTTAATAGCATTTCCCTCATTATCTCTGTCCTTGATAGCATTTAAAGCACATTTATAAATATAAACATGCACAAAGAAGAGGTCAGATGCCATTACCTTCTGTGTTAACTCTTGTGTACCAAACAGTGCTGTATAAAATTCTCAGTCCAGAGAGTCTAGCACTGTGCAATGGCATCTCCTTTGCTAAAATGTTCTGTGTCGCTGTTATCTGACCTGTATCCACCACTCTCTGTGGTCACCATGGAGTGTGGCTAGTGAAGCTGAGACAAAGAACTTACATTTTTTTTACAAAGTTAAACTGAGATTCAAACGTTAATATCCACAATTGCAGTTACAATTGGACAATAATAGTCTAGAGTTTTACCATGGATTGGACCCTTAGGTTCATCAAAAGCAAGAAAAACATTTGTTTTACTCTAGGGCAATGGTTCTCAGCCTGTGGGTAGGTGGGTAGCAACCCCCTTGGAAGTCGCAGGACCCTTTTACAAGAGTCCTCTGAGATTATCAGAAAACAGTTATTTACATTATGATTTGTAATAGTAGCAACATTAAAGTTATGAAGTAGCAACTAACATAATTTTATGGTTGGGGGTCACCACAACGTAAGGAACCGTATTAAAGGGCTGCAGCATTAGGAAGGTTGAGAACCACTGCTCTAGGGGATCATGAGCATGTTAGGAGGGAACTAGTAAGCAAAATATTTAAAACATAGAGTTTCCCGCAAAGTGATAAATATGGATCTATTTGCATTCTTCTACACGCAGACATTCAGTTAGACCAGCAACATTTGTGCAAGATGCTTTCTTTTTTCTAGTGTATGGTTTTGCCTTCTTTGTCAAAGATCACATATCTGTAAGAATCTTCAATTGATTACATTAAACAACCTGTTTGTTTCTATAAGAACACCATGCAGTTTTTATTACTATTAAAACAAAAACAAAAACCCTTAAAACCCTCTCCCGTACTGTTTCACTCACTGCAGCTAAAAATCTTTATAGATATTTTTACATCATCTTGTTGAGAATATGCTCATATTTACAAAACTATATGATAGCGAGTCTTTAATTACAGAGTGATTTATGTCACCCCAGTTGAAAGTTTTATAATTACTATGTAATCCATGTATTGACATGCTTACCCATAACTGTTGTGAGTAAAGTGCTTAATGCCTTCTCTGTCACTTTGGCGTCGATTATCCTTTTCAAAGAAATAATAAGAGTGTCTTTGGTTACCTCTGCAGATATGTGAAACTAAGTATATAATGTGTTCTCTTTAAACAAATAATTGCATATATTCATCGCTCATTACACAATAAAGAATATATATTGAGAATCCTTATGCATCAGCCTCACACTATTGCTATATCCTCCAGTAAGGGATATTTAGGTTCTTTCAATGTTTTATCTTAAAAGCAATGCTGGGATGGATGTGGTATTCCATATATCTGACTCAAGCCCTCAGGAGTCTGAGGCAGGAAGCTGATGAGTTTGAGGATAGTCTTGGGAAGAGTTTGCCTTGATAAATACACAAAATTACCTTTCTAATTCTACCAACATAAAGACAGATAAATAATTCTAGTGTGACAAGCTTTTTTTCATTTATAATTTCTGAGTGCATAAATACATCACAGGACACTCTCTAGAAACAAAAACACTTTGATTAAATGATGCAGGCGTATTTTCCACTTTGATGATATTGTAAATTGTTGTCCATAGAGGCTACATTATTTTGTACAAATAGCAATCAGGACTCTCTATGTTGTTCCCATCAAATGAGTGATCAGATTGATAGATCCTTGTCATTTTTATAGGTAAAAAAAATCTTCAGTGTAACTTAAACTTTCCCATTTCAACTTATGAATGTGCTCAGGGTGTTGGATATGTGGAGGCACTATTTGTGCTTTATTTTTTTGTGAAATACATTTGCATACTTTGTTGGTTTTCTATCAGTTGTGGCTTTTATAGGGTCTTTAATGTCTAAGGCAGAAGCCAACATGTACATTCAAGAGAGCATGCAGACATTTCCATTGTACTGTCTGCCTTTTCACTATCCATTCCGTGGTACATGCAATAATGAAGTAGTTACTCTGATCAGAGTTCTACCAATCCTTTTTCTTTCATAGCTTCTACTGTTCAGTAGCAAATTAAACAAGACTTTGCATCTCAGAATGTAAAAGAATTATTTTAATTGAGTTTGAAAATTGTCCTAGATATAATAACTGTGACAATATCATTTATTAAACACTTACTTTTCTATACTTACTTTGGAACTTTATCACTGGCAGCAGTTTAAATTTTCATTGTTTTTTTTTTCTATCTAACCTTGTAGATTCTCCTGCCAGTCTGCCTGTTATTGAAAATACTACTCGTTTCAATAAATCTATATGGAAGTATATTTTGATTTATTTTAGGATTATTCTACTATCATTATGTTTGCTTTTCAGACAGTTTCATTATGCTTGCTTCTTAAATTCTCCTTGTAAAATCTAGGTCAAGGTTGCCTATTTTCTAAACAACATTTGTTGACATTTTTCATGTGAGCTTATTACATTCCAAGGTTGAGTTAGAAACATCTACATGAGATTCACTTTTTTGATCTGCAATGGTATGTCATTCTATATGATGAGCATCTGTGTAACTGCAGGCTTTTCCACAGGTGTCCCAGTTCTTGAAATAATGAATCTAAAACTTAATTCTATATGAATTAATGGCCATAAGCTTGAAATTGTTCCCTGACTAACACATAACTTATCCCATTTATTCTAGTCTATGAGGACCACATGCCTGATTCCCTCTTTTCAATTTCATTCATCTGTCTCCTCAGAGTTTGGAGCTAATCTCTTCCACTACCTTACTATATTCCAGGGTTCCTCTTTCTGAGCTGGAACTCCCACCTCCAATTTCCTGCCTCAGCTCATTGGCCAATCAACTTTTATTGCAGGTGATGTTTCTATACAATACACAAGTGATTCTCTTGACACATTTATGCCATATGTCAGTGTTCTGTGACTTTTCTCTAATAAATCTTATATATTTGTTAGTATATGTTCACATTATTCTTTATATACCTTTGGAATAAAATTTTTGTTGATGTGGATGAAAGGTGTTCTCTTCCAGAGCTAGGTAAAACGTCTTCCCCAAATGGATGTCTATATCAAACCACTCTCCTCCAGGTTCATAGATATTGTGGAGAGGAGGACAGGAGGAGATTCTCTAAGAGCCAGAGGTAGTACATGTCTCCAAGGAAACATGCTTCCAGACACAGTAGGCTGATACACATATGAACTCACAGAGACTGTGACAACAGCATACACAAGACTTGTGCAGATTCAAACAAGACAAATTCCCTGCACTGAGAAGGGGAAGGGGATATCAAATCCACCTCTGACCAATATGCAATTGATATCCAATAAGAAAGGGAAAATACGATTTCTCCAATGGAATCTCATTGGGTGTATCGTACTCCAGGGCATGTTGTTTTTCCTGTTGTTTTTAATCCTTTTTTGAGAGAAAGAGGGAGAGAGCATGAATTTTGGTGAGTAGAGGAGATGGAGAGGATCTAGGAAGAGATGGAGAAAAAAGAACATAATCAAAATATATTGTATAAAATTTTAAATAAAAATGAATAAAAATACCATAAAAAGTTTTGGCTTTTTTGATGTTCTTTCTCAAAATTGGAAAATGTCTAGCTTTTCTTTTGAAATAGTATGCTGATACGTACATATGAATTTGCCTGGAAATGAATTTGAATGTAGTCAAATACTATGACCTTGACTTTTTGCTACAAGCTTATTGATATCATAAGTTAAATGGATTATTAAGTCTCGCCATTTTAAAAACTGAATTATTTTTACATTTTATTTATTATCTTTCCATCCTTTGTTCACTGTGGCTTCTTAACGTTTTCCTGTGCATTTACTGATCCGTTTTACTTTCACCTTAATTCAAAGTGAATGTGTCCGTCAGAAGAACAAAGTCCCCAAATGATAAGATGATTTCTGCTAGAAACTGAACCTCATGTAAATGAAAAGTGTTGTCTTCTTTGCTCTCTGGGTGCATGGGTGCCTTTGTTTTCCAATGGAATGGGTTGCTGGTCCCCACCTTGTATAGCTGTGCTATGGCAAAGTTCTCTGTGATGGAAAAAGAGAAGAAAAGCTGAATACACTAGTCAAATCTGCTGGAATTTGAGTTAGGGATCTTTTTCAGAAATCTTTTCTTGTTTGTCTTGTTTTTAAGCAAGGTTCTTTATGTCATAAAGTACCCCACTGCTTCTCTTTATCTGTGTATACCCAAGTAATGTTTTATATTCTAGTCAGTCACAAAGTAAAAACAGGAAATATGTTTGAAGTAAGGCAAAATGTCAGTGTGTTTAAAATGTAGAAATAGTTGGTAGAAAGCTTTCAGCTTTCTGCTTGACTCTGCCTACAGCTGGTCATTCTCATTTACTGTGAACAGGGCTCACATTAGTGAAACATGGGTGGTTAGGTGCTTCTTGGGAAACTGCCGGGAAGAGATTGGGGGCTTCTCTAGAGGATGCCTGGAAAAGAGGAGAGACAGCTGGGCTCCAGGAACTACCAGATGGGATCAAGTTCCCAAGGCAGAGGGAAGAACATTCAAGAATGACTTTTAGAGTAGTTTCATAGAGGGACCTTCCTAAGCCAAATGTTCTGAGCATCCCTGCAAGCAGAGTCAATTAGAAATGCCGAGCCATACTGAGAGGATCAGGCACTATACAAACAGAGTAATAATTTAGGGAAAACATGTCCAAAATTCAGTATCAAGGTGGTGAACAAAACGATCTAGTACAATTTGTACTGATACTGTTGCAAATATGATGACAAAGACAGACAGTAAATCCTAGTCCAGAAAACAGTAGGTATATCAGAGCAGAGGGCTTGGGTGCAGGCTATTTAAATAAGAGAAATCATTTGTGCAGATGAATGAAAAGGTCACTTTCATTTAGTCCTCCATCTCTGCCTCTGTCTCTCTCTCCCTCTCTTTTCCTCTCTCTTCTCTTCAATTGAGATTAAATGTAAACATTAATATTCCTCTGATATAAAGTAAAATAATCACATAGAATAATGAATGAACTTCTTATTGAGCCAAATCTGAGTGCATGCCACCTGAGCCCCAAACCAGGCTCTTACATTTACCTTAGACTACTTTGCTCACCTTAAAGTCAATCAGAAGTTGTATTCAGTGGTTATAACATGTAGTCATGTTTGCTAGTTAGTCCTTTATCTTCTGTTATGACTATATAAAGGATTGGCCTTTTTTAGTTCTTATATTAATGATAAAAACTAATATAAGCACTTACATACATATACTCATACACCCTGCTCTCATGATGATGGAAGTTATAAATCTATCATCCATGCATTCTTCTATTATTCAAAGTCAGTGGGACACTTAGAAGGTTTTGTAGTGCACCGATTGGTGCTATTTAAGATATAATGTAAGAGAGAGAAGGAGAAATACACTGCAGAACTGTTGTTAATTAGAATGTTTTCAGTTTCCATGCAGTCATGTCTGTTGTGATATGAACTTGGCCTTCGCTTTATTCTTGAGTCAGTTTTGCCTCAGCATTTATTCATTTATTCACATAGACCTTCATATCACAAGGGAATTTTACTAGATTTTTCAGATGCAAAGACAAATTAGAATCCATTCCCCCCAAAACATTTCTTGTTATTGGATTTTCAATAAAACTTTAAAGATACTATATATCTTGACAGCATTAAATACTGTAAAAACTCAGAAATAATTCAGTTCTGTTTCTGGCTAAAGTCTGATTGAATATTTAAATTATTAAATTATTAAAGAGATTTGAAAAGTGAGTAGTATGTTTGTCAAAGGCAGATAATTGGAGACCATAGGTAGGTAGACCAGATAGTGATAACTTTAGGGAAACTTTGTGCTATTTGTGGATATAAAAGCAGAGCCCATGCTAGAGAAGTAGAAAATACTCTATCATGGATGGTCTTATATACCATTTTAGAGAATTGGGAAATCTAACCTACAGACTGAGGAAGCGTATAAAAGGACAATAATTTGTCAAGGTATTTTGTAGCAGAACTGTCGAAAATAATTTAGGAGATAAGATCAGAGAGCTTAGTTTCCAGGTTTGTGTTTGTGTGCAATGTGTGTGTGTGTGTGTGTGTGTGTGTATGTGTGTGTGTGTGTGTGTATGTGTGTGTGTGTGTGTATGTGTGTGTGTGTGTGTATGTGTGTGTGTGTGTATGTGTGTGTGTGTATGTGTGTGTGTGTGTGTGTGTGTGTGTGTGTGTGTGTGTGTGTGTGTGTGTGTGTGTGTGTATTTGGTCTTGAGGAACTTCTGCTGACTTTCATAGTGGCTGTATAGTGGTTGTAGCAGTTTCACATCCTCTAGTGTACAAAAGTTCCCATTCCTTACAGCCTTGTCAGGTTTTTTTTTTCATTTTTTTTTTTTATTTCTTAAAACATATTTTTATGGGTTTTGGTATTTTGCTGTTCATGTATCTGTTCAAATGCATGTTGACAATACCGGCAGGATAAGGACAGATATTTGTAACCCTTGGAATTTGGTTTACAAAAGGTTGTGAGCTGCCATGTGGATGTTGGAAATTGAATCTGGGTCCTCTGGATGAGCAGTCTCACTGAGCCCAGCCCAGCTGATGATAGCGATTCTATCTAGAGTGATAGGGAATTTCAAAGAAGTTTTCATTTGAATTTCTCTGATGGCTTAGAATGTTAAACACTTTTAAAAATATCTATTTGAAAACTACATATTCTTTTGGGAATAGCCTATTCAGATTATAAGCATGGTTTTTGGTTAAGTGATTTGTTCTTTAGGGGTTGTTTTT
>NW_022196905.1:173687098-173699601 GCF_008632895.1 Mastomys coucha | reverse complement strand
TTTTTTTAGTTCTTTTTATGTTCTAGATAATATCCCCTGTTTGGATGTATAGAGTGTTTATGGAAAAAAGTCTCTACCATTCTGAAGGCTGTCTCTCTATAGTGGTTATTGATTCTTTTGCAGTGGAGGCATTTTCTAATTCCATGTAATCCTGTTTTTCAAATTTTTGGAAACTGGAAAATTTTGTCCTGCTACTAGATTCTTTTTTTTTTTTTCAGAGAGTCATTGTCTATCCCTTAAGTTGAAATGTTTTACTTGTGTTTTCCTTAGTATTTCAATGACTCAGATCTTACAATAAGATCTCTGACACATTTGAATAAATATGTTATTGTAAAGGATGAGAGATATGGATTTAGTTTTATTCATCTACATGTGAAACTCTACCTTTCTCAACATCATTTGTTCAAGAAGGTATCTTTTTTCCAGTGTATATTTTGATACCTTTGTGAAAAATTAAATAGTTGTAGTTAGGTGTGATTATTTCTGGGTCATATATTCAATTTCATTGCTCTACATGTCTGTTTTTTGTACCAGTACCATAGAAAGTTTGTTACTATGGCTCTGTAGTATTATTTGAGGTCTCATATTAGGATTCCTGTGGCAATGTTCATTCTACTTAAAATTGCATTAGCTCTGTGATCTTTTGTGATTCTACATGAATTTTATAGTTGTTTTAGTTCTATAAAACTTCTATTTGAATTCATAATGGAGATTTAAATAAGTCTATAGATTGCTTTTGGTAATGCATCCATTTTTATATTAATTCTACTAATCTATTAGCATAAGGAGTCTACTCTCTACTATCTTCTTTGATGTTTTAAAGTTTTAATTACAGAGGTTTATTTCTCAGATTTTTGAGAATATTGTGAATGGAATCATTGTTTCCTAGGTTATATCTAAGCAAAATGGTTACTGGAATATAAGAGTCTATTAGTCTTTGTGTTCTTATTTTGTACCTTGATACTTTAGTAAAATTCATGTTAGATTTAAGCATTATTGGTAGGATTTTCTAAAGTTATTTATAATGGTTTATGTGATTGATAAATAGAGACCCTTCAGTTCTATGATACATCTATAAAACTTGTAGTGGTATATCTGAATGACTCTGCATCTTTATTCTGCAGAACTATGTACATGTCCATGTTTATTGCTGCACCACATACAATGGGCATGAACTAGAACTATCCTATGTATTGTTCCTAAATAATATTATAGTTTCCAAGGATTTCAGTGACTTGTTCTGTTTCTGTTTTTAAATATCATATCAGTCTCCTAAGTCCTTTAAATACAGGAGTCTCCAGAGACCCTAATGAAGAGATGAAGAGACAATATGGATTTCTGGAGTGCCTTACCTCTCCTCATTCATCTCTTGATTTGAAGGATAGTTCCATAATTTAAAAGCCTAATCATATCAGACATTCATAATGGAGACATATGATCCCAGAATAGAAAACATAACGTAGGAAGGACATATATGCATCTAGTTAACTAATGGTAAACGAAAGATTCCTAGGTCTTTGGAATGTTGGATCATGTTAGAGTTCATGTGGTTATAATCTGGCTTATTAATAAATTAGTTTTTCATAAACATCCTTGGTAGAATCAGCTTATATTCGCCTGTATAGATGTTCAAATTTCTTGATGTACACTGTCTTTAGAGAGACTTATTTTAAGTCAGGAACACATGCTTACTCTTACTATTACAGAATGCCTATTTTTTGCTTACCTGTGAAACTAGTCAATGAACTGGTTCAGTGCACTCAAATGGTTATACTCATTATAAGCCCATTCTCTTCAAGTACAATAATTTAAGTTTGGTTATTGAGAAGTTTAGTTAAATAGAAAACACATAGTGGATACTTCTGAAATATAAGTTGATATCCTTTTGCCCAAATCATCGTCAGACCATCTTGTTCCAAGTAGCTTCTCTGCTTCTCTTCCTTCTGATAATCTTATTCTAAGGCATGCTACTGTAAAAAAAAAAAAAAGAAAAAAAAAAAGAGTCAACCTCAACACAAATAAGGGTTTCCTTAATCCATGAAGTACAATTTTATCTATAGAATCCAGCTCAGTGCACAATCAACAACACAGACTTAGTAGAAACTTCTTTAATTGAATAATTAGATGTGTTGGTGATAATATATGCCTTTGATCTTATTCAAAGATAAAACGAATGAGTGAATTCTCCTTTTAAAGCCTGGCTCTTCTGGTCTCAGCAAGGTTTACCTTCTGACTACTACTAGATCAGCAGCTTTCTTTGATAACATTTCACCAGCTACTGTATCACACAGGTTATCCCAGACAGTGAGAAATGACTTAGAGATAGTAAATTCTCTGCATCTTAAAATAATCTACTATAAATCATGTGTATGGGCATAAAGATAGAGGAAGCTATGGATTTTTTTCCTGGCAATAATTTAGAATTTGAGTTGGTACACAGAAATACCCCTCTATTCTCCCTGCTATAAAAAAAATAAAATCAAATCAAAACCTTTCATATTGAATTTCAGTGAAGCTTGCAGCCAGCACTTGCTCCATTAATTTCTACATACGGGAACAATGTGGCATGATTACTTACCAGTGACAGAGTCAGTGGCTTTATAAATAGTGTATTTAGAGGCTAGAGTGGACAAAGATGGGCTCTTAACTATTGTCAGTCCTCTTTCAAAACTCACCTTTGTAGTGAGTTGGCTTGCTCCTTCAGCTCCACGTGCACACAGACACATACAGGGTCACTAATTATTATTCCTGTGTTCATGTAGCCTGAGGAGGAATTAGTAAACCCTTTCTAATCTCTTGGTGGTCCACTTTCACCAAAAAGGTTGTATCTTACTGTAAGCTAAATTGGCCTTGCTTTGTCTGTAATAAAGTTGCACCTATGCCCTGCATTTATGATTATAAAATCATCAAAAGCTCTCTGCTGATTCTGTGTATTTGGGCAAGTATATGAGCAGTGTCTTTGAAGGTGTAAGTCAGATCCAAATTGCTAAACCAAGTTTGTGTGTATGACACTAATAATAGAAAAATATTCAAGATTTTATTACTTACCTACAATTACTTTGCCTGTTCATCACCTATTAATAACACTAGATTATCTTAATTTTATTTTTAAAAAGATACTTATATTGTTACTTGGAATGCCTGTGAATAACCAATGTGGGATATTTTAGATTTATATTTTTGGGGTCACTGTCAGTGTGGCAGTATGGTGACTGTACTCTCCTGTTGAATGATCTCACTCTCAGGCCTTGTATTCAGTATTATTTTTTAAGTTAAATGTGAACAATGATGAGTGGTGTTTGTGTGTGTGTGTGTGTGTGTGTGTGTGTGTGCATGTGTGTGTCTTGCTTTCCTATCAGATAATGTTTAAAGAACTTCATATAAATTAATTGATTCTTCCAAGAACCACTTAGAAAACACAAAGCCAGATGCCAAGCTAGTCAGGCTGGCTTCAGTCTTAGGCTCTGCTTTGCAGTGGCATAGGAGGTGCTGAGCTGTCTGCTGTGGTCTTGAAACCAACTTATCTCAGAAGCTTAAGGCTCAGTGAGAAGACGTCTCAGTGCACATGTGAACTATGCCTCCCTGGTGCAGGTAGCTAGCTACCTAGAATCTATTATTGTCTTGTGAATCTATTATTGTCTGTTGTCTTCTCTATAAGCTTTTCATTTCCACTTGCTTCTACATACACACTCATGAAACTCAGTAGGTAGAGGGACAGGTAGGAATGGAGAGAGGATTCTCCTGCCCAAAGAGGAGTTCCAAAAGGAGAACCCACTAATGTGCCAGCAGGCACTGAAAGGAACATCATGAACACATGACTAAGGATGTCCTTAACATGCTTACATTACAAGTGCTTTTCTGACATCCCTTGGAACTTCAGCTTATTCACCATCCATAGTGTTAATAAAGCCTACCTCTAAAATAACTAACTGATGTCAAAATCTAAAATACCTCTGTAACTCTGGCACAACTAGAGGGCTTGGTAAATATCTTTTTACTTTTCCTGTTCCACTGGGTTTTAAAAAGAAACATTGAGAGTGAGTTTCAAGGACTTTATAACAGATTGAAGTAGATGGAAACTAACAGTGAGACTCCCAATAGGACAATGTTCAGGGAGTGAGAGACTTTAAAACGCTCAGGTCTAAAAGGGATGTCTTTATCAAATGTCTCCCTTCAGTGTTCAGAGAGCTATGTGGGAGAGGAAGTGGAAAGATAGTGAAGAGTCAGAAAGAGTGAATAACTCAAAGAAAACAGTGTTTTCCAGACACCACAGAACTAATACACATAGGAACGCAAGGATATTGTGGCAGCACCCTCAGTACCTGCACTGGCTCAAGCCTGATGGGGTCCCAGCCCTAAGAGAGACAAGTGGTAGACTCTCATCCCTAACAAAGAAACTATAGCTGATCTCAACTTACAAAGGAAAAATGTTTTCTCCCATGGAATCTTACTGGCTACAGTAATCACACTTAAGGACAGGCCCCCATGTCCAACAGTAAATGACCAACATAAAACAAACTCAATGCTATTTTTGAAGATTTTTTTTTGCCTCATATTGCTTTGGTTGGGCAATATTTTTGTCTTATTGGTCTTTTGCTTATTATATACTATGGTTTCCCTTTTTGTGGTTTATGCATTTTGGTTTTGGTGCATGTCCATGTCTGTGTGACTTGAGCTTTTTATTTTTCTTCTGTTTTTCTTTGTTTGCCTGCTTTTTTTTCAAAGAGAGAAAATGAAAACTTTTGTGGAGTTAGGTATCTATGAAGGTGGGCAGGACCTGGAGTAGTAGGGGAAGGGAAAGCATGACCCTTTATGAATAAAATCTCAATTAAAAACATATCCCAAGACTTCTACAGACTCTTGTATTACCCACCCCTCTCCTCATAAGTCTTTTGTAGGCAGCCGTTTGGATAGATCGTCAGCGGCCGCTTAGATGATCGTATCCAAGATGGCGCTGGTTCCTGATACACTGTAGCAACAGACTATTCTGTGCATGCACCCCTCCCGAGTGGGTGTATACTGCGCATGCGCCCTCCCGAGTGGGTATATACTGCGCATGCGTCCCTCCTGAGCAGGTGTATGCTAATGAGGGTTTGACAGGGAACCAATCCTGGAGGACTTGGTGGCTCAGGCTCGGGTATATAAGGAGCTGTCTCCAGACAGTCAGGGCCACTCCACGGAAGCAAGCAGACCTGCAGCACCTAGGAAGAAGAAGCAGAAGAAGAAGAAGAAGCAGAAGCAGAAGCAGAAGCAGAAGCAGAAGCAGCAGAAGCAGAAGAAGCAGCAGTAATATTAAGAAGAACCGTGCCACCTAGGAGAGCTGACACTTAACCTAGGAGAGCTGTAACACCTAGGTACCTTAAAGAGCTGTAACACCTGGGTACCTAGGAGAGCTGTAACAAAAGAATATTCCTGAGTAAACCATCGAGAGAAGAAGTCCAGGTGTTCGGTCGTTATTGCTACAGATAAGGAAGAAGAAGCGCGCCACACAGTCTTTGAGTTTATTTTATTATTTATTAAAATTTTAATTGGGCCACCTTTTTCATGGTCTTGCAAACTTACTAAACTCTTGGTATGCCAGATGTACTAGAATAACAGTCTCAGGGTTCCCATAAGGCATTGCTTCTTTGTTCAAATCTCATGTTCATGAACTCATTTTCTCTGTGTAGTATTAACATGAGTCCTTTATACTTGTTTCTAAAGGAGGTGTGCTTTAGCCATTGCCATCTTGGTTCAATTCACTGTTTTTGTTTGCCACTTAAGTGATTGATTGCTGGTAAACCTACAACTAAGGAGGCTGTTGGAAATAGTTACAGGCTGATTTTCAAAGGATGGAAATCTTACCCTTCTTTGATAGTCCTGACCAGTAGATGAGCATAAAGACTGTAAGATTAGAAGTTTAGGCTTTCTTTCCCCACTTTTCTAAGAAAATTACTTTGCTTATAGATTAAAATCTCTTTAATTGCATTCTGACCACAGACTTTAATTGCATTTGGTCCATTAGAACAAGTCACCATATGCTTATGGTTAATACACTTGATACATATCTGTTGACTGACACTGCTATTCATGAAGTTGAACACATAGATTTGTTTTTAAAGATTTATTTATTTATTTCATGTATGTGGGTACATTGTCACTGTCTTCAGACACACCAGAAGAGGGCATTGGATCTCCTTTACAGATGGTTGTGAGCTACTATATAGTTGCTGGGAACTGATCTCAGGACCTGCAAGAGCAGTCAGTGCTCTTAAACACTGAGCCTTCTCTTCAGCCCAAGAACAGATAGATTTTAATGTGTTTTATTTCGTTATTTGAGGATCAAGCATCTGTTCTTAGAATGGAATTTCCCTATAATAACATGAACTTAATTTATTATATATCTATAAGACCTGATTGTATCCTGTTTTGGTTATAGCAGAACAGAAATTAAGACAAGCCAATTCTGAATCTTGTTCAGAAGTATTTGTGTTTTTATATATTAAACAAGATTTATTTTTATATTCATTTCTCAGTTTCAGCCAGTCCTGCATCCCATGGTAAAACATTGTGGGACAAATATGTTTTTAAACTTTTACCTGTACTTATCAAAATATTGCTTCTCATTATTCCCCAAACAATGAAGTATAGCGGATATATTTACATAGTGTTCATATTGTATTGGGTATGATAACCTAAGGATGATTTACAATTAATAGAGGGTGTACATACGTCACATTCAGGTGCTTCCCTGGACCTTTTGTTAATGGAAGCCCTAAAGTGAACCCTCAGCCAACACTGGGAAATGACTGCAGAATTTTTACAACTATGAATATAGGTTTCAGAGACATCCTCATGACAGGAATTTATACATTTGAATCCAGGCAGGTGAAACATGAAGGATAGTCTCTTAGTCCAGAATATTAAGATGTCTTGCTGGGCATGTAGCTCAGTGTTAGAAAATTTACCAAGTAGGCAAATTACCTTGGATTTGAGTCCCAGCACCTCAAGTAAAAAGCATAGAGTAACCACACCACTAATGAGACTTTTTCACACAAATTCATTTATCTCTGTTTAGTTACAGGCAAGAAAGTGTGAGAGCACACAGGTTCTAAAGTTAGTTTATATCCTTGTTTTAGTATATGATAATTTAGACTGTAGAAAACATGGTCAGGATACTACTTGGTCCTTTGGGTAGCATAAATTCTGAAGCTTAATTGACAAAATGATGAATTTCTTTTATACCTGTGCTCAGCCCTATTGACCTGTAAGTGAGGAAGGGCAGCTCATTAGAGGCATGATTCTTTGTGTTTATATTTGAGTTCATTACCAGAACCTTCCTTGATATTTACATAATACTGTAGATATTAAGCATTTTATGATGCCAACTTCTAACAACTATTCATTAATGTGCAATGTATGCAAATCCTTCTGATACTTGCTTCTCATGAGGGCTTGAATTGCAGCTTTAGACTGCTGCAGCTGAGAGCATGATGAATGTAAGGTGAAACAGAATACGGTGTGAGGGTGTAAGGTGGATATCATGCATCTACCTAAAGATAAAGACTTTAAGACTCCACACAAGTGTTGTTTCCATTAATGGAAAAGTGATGACCACTCAACATTTTACCTGTAACCAATAGGCTTGTTAAAATTCCATTGATTCCCTTGTTCATTGAATTAGCACCAGCTGCCTACTTGAGCTGGGTATTACAGTGCTTCTGGCATCCATCTCAAGTACACAGACAGTAACAGAAACATCTTGTATTCTTCTTTTCTCTGGTGTGTGAATGAGAGGTGAGCACTGGCTGAAAGAAAGCATGCTGGGTATCTGAGGTTTCTAAAGATAATGGGCAGCCAAATGGGCATCTCCCTTTTACTTACATTTTTTGAATATGGAATTTTACTTGTATACCAACATTTTCTATTGATTTTTATCAACATTTCTAGCTGTTTAAGGTGATTTTTAAACATTTGCTACCAAATATCCTTTCTGCCTATGAGATATGGTATACTTTCTAAATTTACCTAAGACCTCAAAAGCAATTGAGATGGAAGTTTCTCTGCCTTATGTTTCTATTCTTCTGCTATATGACATATTTCATTCATTCATTCATTCATTCATTCATTCATTTATTCAACAAGTACTGATTGAGAAGGTCATCATAATTGTTATCATCATAAGGATGCATGGGTGAGATTAGTTACGTAACAATAGCAGACACAGCCACTGTCCCAGTGGAACACCCAACCTACAGCCTTGAATGTGTTTGTGCAAGCAGCCAATACCACAAAGAAGACACTGCAGTTCCATTTACTGACACAATTTTCTTTTCTTTCCTTTTTCTTTTTAAGAGACTTAATTCATTTATTTTTCTTGCATAAAAATTTTTATGTGGTAGCCACAACTGGAGCCTGGGTCCTCTGAACAGGGACTCTGGTGTGGGGTTTCGCAAGATGATCAGTGAATTCCTGATAAGGAGACTTGATGAACACAGTCTTTTTTCAAAGGACAGGGGTCAGGTAGCTGTAGGTCTTGGAGATGGCATCAAATGTGGCCTTGGCAAAGTTACCCAGAGTGGCAGTGCAGCCTCTGGAAGAAGTGTAGCAGTCATCTATACCAGCCATCATCAGGAGCTTCTTGGGAACAGGAGCAGAGACAATGCCAGTGCCTGTGGGTGCAGAGATGAGATGCACCAGCACAGAGCCACAGAGGCCTGTCATTTTGCATGGAACAGTGTGGAGCTTGTGAATCTTGTTCCCCAGTAGCCTCTCTGCACAGGGATGATGGAAAGCTTGGCCAAGATGATGATGGCACCTCAGATGGCAGTAACAACCTCCTTGGATCACTTAACACCAAGACTAATGTCATCATTGTAGTCCCCAATAGTGACGAAAGCCTATCTGGATAGATCTGCTGCAACCAGAAGAGACCATCTAAATACTACCAGATCCAGTTTCCATATGTTGGTGGTCACTGTGCCTGTCAAAACCATTAGCAGGTGGAACTTCTATAGAGGTGTTCATCATGGTTTCTACTGTCATTTCTGTGACCCTCTGATTTCCCCACTGGCTTATACATGTCTGTCGAACACTGACAAGGCATTTTCCATAGCGGTGTCAGTCCTAAACATGGAGCACACAGCCTTGTTTCAGGACCATGGCCGTAGACATTTTTGTTTTCTAGCATAATGAAAAGGCTTGGTTAGAGAATATTATGTTTGGTTTGAATGTCAACTTGCTACAAAATAGAACCACCTGTGGAAGGACTCTTCCTAGAAAAATCATCCTGATTATTTTCATTGACATGAGAAGACTCTCCATGATTGTGATTGGCACTCTCTGGTAGCAGCTCAGAGAACCAAAAAGAGTATTCCAAAAGGAAGGGCATATCTCCTTTCCTAGCCAGGCTTTCCCTCTTCCTGCCCAGATGATTGCCTTGTGGTTATTACTGCTGCTGCTGCTGCTGCTGCTGATGATGATGATGATGACAATGATGATGATGATTCCTCTGATCTCAGCAGAACCAGCATTTCTAAGCTTCCATTATGATAGGGAGCCATGGCTTCCCAGGAATCTTCTAGCATCCTGGTGCCAACTTAAGACTACTGATGGAGTAGACTCTGCTTTGTGAACTAAGAAACTGCTGGTTGCCTGTCTGACTCCTCTTATTGAGAAATAACTATTCTGGGACTATTCTAACTGTTGAGCCACCAAAGCTCAAGGGTCTAGTAACTCCGAGTTCTCTGAGTCTCCAGTGCAATTTGGCTATCGCTATTTTTCTAAAGCTCACTTAATGACTTAATGAACAGGCTTATGTCCTTTGCTCTGCTGCTCTACACAATTGACTAAAACAGAGGATTTGCAGGTGCTCCTGCAGTAACTGCTCAGAATGAGTGAGATCTGTGCTTGCCACAAGATCTGCTAAAGATTTTAATATTCAAGATGGAATCCTTCTAGGACTTTGAGGGAAGCTCATCCATCACTGGGAATGCTGTCCATTATAGAAAGGAGGGAGAGAAAGAGAGAGAGGGAGAGGGAGAGGAAAAGGGAGAGGGAGAGGGAGAGAGAGAGAGGGAGAGAGGGAGAGAGGGAGAGAGTAAGGGAGAGAGGGAGTGAGAGAAAGAGAGAGAGAGAGAGGGAGAGAGAGAGAGAGAGAAGGGGAGGGAGAGGGAGGGAAGGAGGGAGAAGTTCTCTTATAAAAGTAAATGGAGTTTGTGGGTTCATAGGATTCTTGATCGGAGTGATGAAGTGCAGATGTTCCTCATCTGTGTATACACTCAGTGATTCCTAGCCTTGTGGCAATAACATGTCACAGTCATAGATACTAATTAGGTATTTAAAGGACTCAGAGATTCAGAAGGAGGGGAGTGCTCCTAAAGGCCAGGAGTGTTTGGATAACACACAGATGCCACTGGCTTATTCTTCCTTCTGAAGGGAAAGTCATGTGGTTGGCAAATGTTTTCATTTGCATAGGATTCATGGAACTGGCAGAACTCTTCGGTCACCACCCAGGTTTATGTTGGCATGGATCAAGTGGTGCCATTCCTATGGAGAACAATTCTTCCCTTAGTAGATTCAGGAACATGGTCTGATAATGTGACCTATATAAAAACACTTGTTTTCCTGGCAGAGTCCATAGGGCTAAGTGAAGGAAAGCAGGGGCAAGTGAGTCCCCCTTTCAGGCGAGGCAGTGCGATGTTTGTCCTTCACCTCTCATCTCCCCCAATCAGCAGACTTCTATGTTATAACCAAAGAAATGGCTGTTTCTGTTGTCAGAAATGACTGCCTGTTTATTCATAATCAAATAGCTAGTGAGGTGGAGCTGGAGACCTACACTGAGGGGTTCAAATGTTAAATAAAGTTCACTGTCCTATATGGCATAGCTGTACACCTGAGTGTCTCTCAGTGAACAGTATCTATATAAATACACTCGTGAAATGTCAAAGTACCATGAAAAGAACATACTGACTCTTATGTTTCTAGGAGAGAGCGATGACCTCATTTCAGACATTTACATGAACTTCAACCTGAGGTTACCCTGATACACATGGCTAGCTTATTCTTCGTTGCCATGTGGAATATCAGTTGTCCAGCAGGCAAATACCAAATGTCATTCCATTCCTTTCTCTTGTTTCTTGTGAAAAGCCATGGTGCAATATTTTTCTCTTCTTAGCTTTGACTCTAAAGGGTAAGGCATATTGTAAGATCATAAGAGATGCTGAGAGCTTTGGGTAAGGTATGCTGTAGAATCATTAGAGAAGCTGAGAGATGTCTGGCTTTTGACTTGCCATCACCCCAGCCTATAGGGACATGACATTGCAGGTACCTGAGCTTTCTAAATGTATTACTGATAGAGATGGGCATGATGGATTCTTGTGTCTCCCTGCAATGAAACATGTGGATCATAATTTCCATAAGTCTGTGTTGGGAATGAACTTCTTTAGCGTATATTTTTGTTTTGAATTAGAGGTCTCTGAGACCATTAGTGAGGGAAAGCTAGCTTTTTAGAAAAAGGTAAGAAATGTAACATAGTAAAAAGAAGCTTTCATGGTGACCTTCCTAATGGAAGTCTGATACCAGAGTGATTCAACTTGCCACCGCTTCAGATAAATGTCATCATGCAGGCTTCCTTCTCATCTTATCTCCCGAATCCTTGATTTCCAGTCCTCTCTGCCTGCTCATTTAGTTTCTGGCTCTCTGGTAGGCCTTCATAGGCAGGACCCTATCAGGATCCACCTTCATTTCTGCTTCTGTGCTATTGTAGCACTTGTACTCACTGGGAAGCCTTGCTGTGACCCCCAGTGAGTGGCATCCTCCCAGTGGTATGGCCTTTTTACAGAGCAGCTATGCTTTCTTGTCAGTCCTTTTAATATTCACATTCTTTACATTTGAGGGCATGCAAACCTTATGTCAGTCCTTTGTTCTCCACTGCAATGGTTTTTCTCAGGGACCCTCCACAATGCCTATTACTAAAGCTGATCAATATTTATTTTCTGCAGTATCTTCTGATACTGGGTAACTGCCCGTTCATCACTGTATATGCTATGAACACTGCCCATGAGAAGAAAATAGTGTCAAAAAGTAACTTAGTCTCACAAAGAGTGCATGGGCTGAAGATTCAGTCTCAAAAACTAGAAGATTCGGAACTTGTACCACAGTGTGTTGATAGAGAAGGAAAAAGGAAAAAGGCGAAGCCTTCAATCCAGGCTGTTGATTAAAAGACATCTTTTCCTTCTCAAACTGCCAAGGGCTATTACTAAATATTTGATGGTGTCTAGAGAATCACATTTGTACTGGGGAACAGATTTAAGAGTTTCTCTAAGAAAATGCCTTTTAATTTCCTGTGGTTACTATCAGTTTAAAAATTAGACACTGTTCTTGTAAGGGTGGTGGGAATATTCTGTGAGCCCTGACTTATGAAAAAAGATGGTGTGTCCTGAAATATTTGAAAGTTTAGAAATCAAAATTTGATAGGTTACTTATTTTTTTTTTTAATATAACCAGAAGCATCAAACTCACAC
>NW_022196905.1:173670044-173687053 GCF_008632895.1 Mastomys coucha | reverse complement strand
AACTCACACCATTAAAAAAAAAAAAACAAATTCTTTACTTTTACTGTTGTTTATATTCTTTTATTTGTAAATCAAATGGTGAAAGGCAAAAAGGACACATTAACTATGGATGGAGGTATCACAAAATGTCCGAGTTTTGCATTTTCTGTGTCGAGCATCATGAAACTATGAAAATAGAAGATACAAGCCACACAGTCACTCCATTTTATTACAGTTATAACTTTTGGGACCCTTATAGTACCATTCTTACATTCTAGCAGATTTTGAAGTACACCCAATTTTGTGAATCAATTCCTTTCTCACTTCAACACTTAGAAGTAGCTCACTCCAGTAAAACCATGCCTAAGAAGATGCCTACCTAAAAGAATCTAAAAGCTCTACATGGGTATTTTTAGATATGCTATGGATACTCCTATCTCTATAGGATCCCTTTTATTGATGTTGTGAGCATTATTGCATAGAGGACATCCTGGTATATAGGGTTACAAGGTTGAGATGACCATGCTGAAGCCATTCTTGATCTACCTTGTCATCTGAACCCTAAATAGGTGTGATTATGAATAATCAACTCTAAGGCATCTAGTGGTGCTGTGGCAATGTTAGGGGCCAGGCAAAAAGTCACAAGACACCTGTGGGGGATATTTGTAACTGGAAATGATTAGCATTCTGAAGATAGAGACTTATGACAACACAGAAACACCTTTGTAAAACAAAATAATTCTATAGAGCAGAATTAGATCAAGAGAAGGTTGTGTGGTGGACATTTGCTTGTGAAAATATAAATCTGTACCTAATGATGGCTGGGAACTAGCTTTCCAATCTATTACATGTGCCATTTAACCAGACAACATATGCCCATTATTATTATTTTTTTTTTAGCATGGAAAGCAATTGCCATATGTTCAATAGTTATTGAGTTGTAACTAGCAGGTGTGCCTTTGCATAATAATAATGATGACAGTAATATCTTCAGCTTCAATTCTCTTTCTATAATAAAGGGTGAAGAGGTGACAATGGTTATTGGGCCTTTGAAGTTTGTAAACACAGCTCGTCTAGGTAATTTATAGCAAAGAGTGATTTTAGCCGTTAAGGTTATACTTTATTTTTTTGTCTTTCAGAAAATTATCTCAGAATTCCATTTTTCCCACCTATATTAAACTCAATGAGATTTCAACTCACATAGATGGTAGAATTTTACATGACTGGGATGAGTCCTCAAAATCTTTCAAAAACATTTTTACATATTAGAATGCTCTGTGCTGAAAGGTGGGAGCAAAGCCCTGGTATCTACTTTCCTTTAGAAATCTGAGATTGGGACAAGCCTAAATGACTGTTTGTCTTCCAGAAAAAAAAAGTGCATGGTAGAATGTTCTCCAGTATTGCTGTCAGCCTCAGTGGTATTAAACTACCCTTACTAACACTGTGTTAAGAATGCATTGCTGTCAATATTATTGTTTTGGAAAATAGAGTGTATCTAGAGGTCAAGGGCCAGAAGAGGAAGACAAAAATTGAGAAAATAAGGTCTGTGTTAGGAAGAAAACACTGAAAGCCAGCGCTAGTTTTGATCTGGCATATGGTGCCCTCATCATTAGCCCAGTACATCCTAAGGATGGTGTCCTTTTCGAAGGAGATAGATGTTAAACTCATTTAGGTAAAGTGTCATGTTGGCATGACACAGAGCAATATGTGTAATTAGTGTCAAGTTCTCTTTATAAGGTGACAGAAAGACAGCACATGTTATAGTGAAAGAAGATTTCAGAATTGATTAATGGTTTCCTTAAATTGTTAAACAAACAAACCAACCTTACTTCCTAGGTTGGATTTAAACTCTGTGGAAGAATCGGGGCAAGTTATGGGAGTGGGGGAGGTGATAGGTGCTGTAGAGAATTTTGAAAGAGGAAGAAGCAGCGGAGGATGAGGATGGGAACAGGAGAGCAAGAGAACAAGAAAAGCTCCCTACAATTCTTCCAGGGAAAGCTACTTTGCATATTCCTATGTGCCACCATGCTGGTCTAAGTGTTGTCATTCTGAACCAGGTTCCTTTGAATGGAAACAGTGGGAGGAACACCAGCTTGGATCCAAACACAGATTGACAGTTCACCTTGTCATCTATATAAGGAGAGTGAGGCACCTGTGTTGTTCCATCAGGATGTGAGGCAGGTTGGCACCGCCTTATCAGGCATGGCAATTCCAAGCAAAGTAGAAGCCATGTGATCAACAATGCTCTGTCCAAGTGGACCTGTGTTTCATTGACTCCTTGGGTTTAGCTTGTAAACACCCTTGAAGGTTTGCTAAGAAGAAAAGAAAGGTTGTAAAATGTTAATTTCTTAAAATATGTATTTTTAATGGCTAATGTAATTAGAATAGACAGAGGTGTAATTCATCTGTGTTTGTAAAGAGTATAATTTGGGGCCACAGGTAAGAAAATGGTTTTTCATTTATTTACATAAATAATTTCTATTAAGTCAAATAAAATATCCTATTATTTCTTTCCAATTCTATATGTCTCTAAAACTCAGTTTGGGTAATTATGATAAAAAAGGGAAGATGTGAGAGAATTCAGTCCGATAAATGGTCATGCACTGTTCAGCTAACACTATGTTGTGACAGAATTTCTAATACTCAGCTTTTGTTTTTGATATTTGTACTTTTTGTTGCAAATCATTTGCTATGAGACAAAACATTATTGGCTTTGATCTCAAATTGATTTACGTGGCTCAATGATATACCTAAACACATGTTTTAGCCCAGCCATGACTTATTTTAATGACTTTCTCATATAATTTGGTTTTGGAAATTGATCTGCCCTTTAAAAGTAATGTCAGAATTTGAAGTAATTTTACTTGCTTTTTGTTTTTGTCATACCCACATCATCTTTGGAGAATGCTTTCAAACATATAACTTTTATAAAATGCAAGAACTGCTGCGTTTTGCTTAGAAATGGGAACCTGGGCAACAAGAACATGAATGAGGCTTGGGTGAGGCTGAGCACAAGAAGCAAATTAAGGGCATCAAACAATTTATAATCTGAGCATTATGATCAAAATTTACATGAGTTTAGGCAGTATGCAGTCCCAAGGAAGAACAGTGCTTGGAAACATCATCTGAATAATAATTATAGATGATGGGTAAGCTGAGATAAATCCATTTATTAGATATTTTCTTTTTTTTTAAGATTTATTTATTGTTATATGTAAGTACACTGTAGCTGTCTTCAGATACCCCAGAATAGGGCATCAGATCTCATTATGGATGGTTGTAAGCAACCATGTGGTTGCTGGGATTTGACCTCGGGACCTATGGAACAGCAGTCAGTGCTCTTAACCATCGAGCCATTTCTCCAGCCCCTGATAATTTCTTTATTTACACTTCAAATGTTCTTCCCTTTCCTGGTTTCCCCTCGAAAAAAATAACCCCTATTTCCCCCCTACCCCTGCTCACCAACCCACCCTCTCCTGCTTCCTGGCCCTGGCATTCCCCTACACTGGGGCATAGAACCTTCACAGCACTAAGAGCCTCTCCTCCCACTGATGACCAACTAAGCAATCCTCTGCTATACATATGCTGCTGGAGCCATTAGTCCTACCATGCATACTCTTTGATTGGTGGTTTAGTCCGTGGGAGCTCTGGGGGTACTAGTTAGTTCATATTGTTTGTCCTAAGGGGCTACAAACCCTTCAGCTCCTTGGGTCCTTTCTCTAGCTCGTTCATTGGAGACCCTGTACTCAGTCCAATGGATGGCTATGAGTCTCTAATTCTGTATTAGTCGGGCACTGGCAGAGCCTTTCAGGAGACAGCTATATCAGGCTCCTGTCAGCCAACACTAGCTAGCATCCACAATGGTGTCTGTGCTTGGTGATTGAATATGGGAAGGATTCCCAGGTGGAGCAGTCTCTGGATTATCCTTCCTTCAGCCTCTGGTCCACACTTTGTCTCTGCAACTCCTTCCATGGGTATTTTGTTCCTCTTTCTAAGAAGGATTGAAGTACCCACACTTTGGTCTTCCTTCTTCTTGAATTTCTTGTGGTTTGTGGATTGTATCTAGGGTATTCTGAGCTTCTGGGCTAATATCACTTATCAGTGAGTGCATAGCATATGTTTTCTTTTGTGATTGGGCTACCTCACTTAGGATGGTATCCTCCAGATCCATCCATTTCCCTAAGAATTTCATAAATTCATTGTTTTTAATAGTTGAGTAGTACTTCATTGTGTAAATGCACCATATTTTCTACATCCATTCCTCTGTTGAGGGACATCTGGGTTCTTTTCAGCTTCTAGCTGTTATAAATAAGACTGCTATGAACATAGTGGAGCGTGTGTCCTTATTACATGTTGGAGTGTCTTCTGGGTATATGCCCAGGAATGGTATTGCTGTTTCCTCAGGTAGTACTATGTTCCATTTTCTGAGGAACCGTCAAACTTATTTCCAGAGTGGTTGTACTAGCTTGCAATCCTACCAGCAATGAAGGAGTGTTCCTCTTTCTCCACAACCTTGCCAGCATCTGCTGTCACCTGAGTTTTTTTGATTGTAGCCATTCTGACTGGTGTGAGGTGGAATCGCAAGGGTTGTTTTGATTTGCATTTCCCTGATGACTAAGGATATTGAACATTTCTTTAGGTGCTTCTCAGCCATTCTCTACACCTAGGAGGGGCACAAAAGCACAGTCCAAGAACAACCTGTGTTATAGAGGGACAATAGTTCTAAGACTCTTGTTTTGTTTACGTGGAGTCTGCTCACGTAGTTTGCTCTCAGAAATCTCACACAGCTCCATTTAAGGACCACATTTCAACATCTGTGTTATGCTTTGTTTTGTTTGTATTTCTCATCTTTTAAAAATATTTAAATTAAAATATAATTACATCATTCCTTTCCTCTATCTAACCTCCCCATGTCAGTCCCTTCCTCTCTCTCAAATATATCCTTTTATTCTTGTTACTGTTGTATACATGTATTTATGCATGTATGTGCGCATGTATGCATGTGTGTATATATAAACACATAAGTGTATAAATACAGCCTGCTGGGTTGTTTTAATGTTGCATTTGTATATAATTTCAGGGCTAACCACTTAGTATCAGATAAACAACTTGGGGGCTCATCCCTGGGAAAATTAATTTTCCCTCTGTTAGGAGTCCTTAGTTCCCTGCCATTCTTTCTCTAAAGATGACTTCCTGTGAAATTTCTCCCCTTTTATGTTGGCATGTCTATTGATATTGCCATTATTCAAGTATTATTCAGGCATTCAAAATTGTTACGGGGTACTATGAATGTAAGTTTTCTGTCATTTCTAGGAGATACAATCTCATAGCAGAGTTCCTGGTCCTCTGGCTCTTAAAAATATTTCCAACTTCTCATTCTTGATGATCTCTGAACCTTACATATATGTAAGAATTATGTTTTAGATATATCCATTGGGGATTGTTGAATTGATGGCCTGAGACATGTCAAAGAAGCTGAAACTAACTAGAGGAACATTCTGAGAGTCCTGAAAGAGATCTTAGTATGGAGAGAAGAAAACACTAAAAATATCTATTTTGTTCTTTTTGGTAACATGTCTATCTCATCCTAGTCAAGAAGGCTTTGCTTTATATAAAATACTTTTATATACTATTGTCGATTTTTCTCATTTCCAGACAAGCAGAGTGCAGGCTAATGTTTTCCTGTAACCAACAACTGTTTAGTTTTATAAGACACTGGCTGCATTGACTTCTCCTTCTGGACTTAATGTGAGGAACTGTTTAAAAGGGTTGCAGCACTGTGAAGGCTGAGAACTGCTGATGGGAGTCTCCTCAGAAGCCCTCCTGTCCAAGAAGATCCACCTGGTCAAAATATCACACCTATAAAGTACAGACAGGTTATGATTTTTATGAAACTGGGGGTGGGGGGTGAGACTTGTTTAACTGAGTAACAACTAAACAACATCATCAGAAATTCACACTGATAAACTTTTATATTCTGATGCCACACATGGAAGACCCAGACTTTCAATATGGTTCCCATGTTGATCAGAAAATACACACACACAGACACACACACAGACACACACACAGACACACACACACACACACACACACACACACAGTCACCCCCAAACCCACCTGTGAACTGCTTTCTCTTTTCTAAATGTGGTCTCTTCTTAGGCACAGTTGGAGTCACCCAGTGACTGTTGTAATTCATCTTCAGAATCATGTTCTTCTTATCTCCATTGAAACTACCAGCTTCTATTCTCCTTTTCAATTCTGACAGGCAAATAAGTGAGTGTGTGTGTATGCATGTGTGTGTGTGTGTGTGTGTGTGTGTGCATGAGTGCGTGTTTATGTGTGTGTGTGTGCATGAGTGCGTGTTTATGTGTGTGTGTTGTGCAGAAGCATTTCCCACTTCAAGCTTGGTGTTAATTGGATTGAACAGTAAGGCAGTTTCATGTTTAAATTTGGGTGACAAGAGAATGGCAGGACCAGAACCAGAAAATAGAACTTTAAGAATGCTTACTGATCTGGCAGCACACACATCCCATAGACTGAAACTCTAGCTCCACAGGATCTGATGCTCTCTTCTAGGCTTTGTGCGCATGTGTGGTACACATGCAAGCAAGTGGGCAAATATACATACATGTAAAATAAAAATAGTAAATCCGTTTAACACATAATCTTGCTCTTTGTGATGTTTGAAAATGAGAGGGGTACAAGTTGCGTGCTTTCACTGGAATATTTTGAGCAAGGAAATAGAAGCAGAGACTAAGGGCTGATTAGAAGCCTTGGGGCTCTTTATTTCCTTATACTAGAGTGAAACATGACAGCTCTCTCATAATAGGCTGCAAATACAAGTTGATTAGGGTCTTTCTATTGTCTGAACATAGGGTAATTTCTTGAACGATGTTAATACAGTTCTTGGTTATCATTTCCAGCAAAAGTTGAAGCGATGGTATTGCTCTTGCCTCTAGATGAGAAGATACTTCATAAATTGCAGTACTCTGCAGATGCACGGGAAAGTGGCTTTTAAAATGTTCCGTTTTCCATTTATAAAGTGAAATGATTTTTTAAAGTATAGGATAAGTGAGTTTTTATGTTTCGTTTTTAGTTATTGAATTGCCTACATAATTCATTTCAGGAGGATACTTCCTCCTCAAAGTTAGAAAAACGGTTGTTCAATCTTACAGTCCTTTTGAGATTATTATTATTATTACTATTTTAAGTCTATGACTTTTGGAATGTCAGGTTTTAGATGTGGAGGTTTAGCTTGTTTGGCTAAGCTGACATTTGAATTCATCTCCAATGTGTGAATGTTCTAGCCTTTCAGCTCTTCTTTTCTCTTTATCTTTAGGAGCCAGGACAGAAACCATCTTAATAGGAGAGTTGTCTCCTGCATTGTTCCTTTGTAGTCTACTCAGCATTGCCTGTGGTGTGTGAGATTGCTGCCTCTCTGACTGTGGAAAGTCACAAAATTGAAAACATACTATGGAGCATCTGTGTTTCTCTCCTATTAACCTTGGGAAAGGTGACAGGAAATAGGTTTAAGGGCTTCGCCTGACAAGCGACTTTCTTGATTTATGCATTTCAATTTGTTTTCATTTTTTCTTTCAAAATAACAATTTGTTCCTTTAAAATCCTTTGATGGATTTACGCCACCATCGTTTCAATCTTAGTTATTTCTGTATGTAAATTGTCTAGTTTGCATATTTATACTCATATATACTGGCATCCCATAAACCTTTATGATATAGGATGGCCCCTTGCACATGACTCTTTGTATATTTTGGGGGAAATACAAACTAATGACACCAATTTAGACTCCTCAATTTGAAACGAAATGTTCATATACTGCCAAATATTATAATGTCGGAAGAATATTTATTATAAGTTGGATACAGAAATTTGCAAATTTACCTCATTAGTTACTTTGGGAAATGTCTATGCTTTTAAATTCTGGCTTAGGAATTATATTAACCAAAATGAAATAGAAGATGTTCAATTTTATTTTACTTTATTTTTATAGTTTTGAAGATGTTAAAACACAGAATGTGTTTTGAGAAACATCTTTGCTTTATTCTTTTATTTTAATTTATTTATTTGCATTCCAAAAGTTGATCCCCTTTCCAGTTCTCCCTCCCTGAGTTCTTTACTCCCTCCCCCCACCTCTGAGAGGGTGTTCTCCTCCCTGGTCACCCACCCCCACTTCACCACCAGCAGTATCATTTTTCCCTGGGACATCCTCTCCCACTGAGGCCATAAAAGGCAATCTGCTGCTGCACATATGCCCGGATCTAAGAACCAGCCCATATTTTTGGTTTTGAACTTAGTCTCTGGGAGCTCTGAGGAGTGAGTTGACACTGTCGTTCTCCCTGTGGATGCAAAGTTAGGCTGGTCACTGGGTGGCCTTGCTTTTAGTCTCTGCTCCATTTTTGTCCCTGTACTTTCTTTAGATGGGAACAATTCTGGGTTAAATATTTGGAAGATCAGTAGGTGGCCCCCTGCCTCAACTGGAGGCCCTTTTCTATCTTCTGGAGGTGGTCTCTTCCAGTTCCATCTCTCCACTGTTGGGCATTTCAGCTAATGTAATTCCCATTGAGTCCTGGTAGCCTCTCACATTCCGTGACTCTGGAACTTTCTAGAGGTTCCCCCCATTCCTTCCCCCTAAACCCCACTCCTGCATATTTAAATTCATTTTCCTGGCCCTCTGGACATTCCTCCTATCTCTTCCAATATCTGATCTTGCACCTCCATTTCCCCTCCCCTTTCCCACTACCACCCAGTTTCCTCCCTCCCTCTGCCTCCTAGGATTATTTTGTTCCCTTTCTAAGTGAGTTTCAGGTATTCACACTTAGGCATTCCTACAGTCTGTGAGTTGTATCATGGGTATTCTGAACTTTTTGGCTAATATCCACTTATCAGTGAGTACATACCATGTATGTCCTTTTGGGGCATATCCTCAGGATGATATTTTCTTCCATTTGCCTGAAAAATTCATGATGTCCTCATTTTTAATAGCTGAATAGTGTAAATTGTGTAAATGAACCACACTTTCTGTATCTATTCTTCTGTTGAAGGACATCTGGGTTGTTTCCAGCTTCTGGCTATTACAACAAGGCTGCTATAAACATAGTGGAACACATGACCTTGTGATATAGTGCAACATCTTTTGGGTATATTCCCAGGAGTGCTATAGCTGGTCTTCAGGTAAAACTACTTCCAATTTTGTAAGAAACCAGCTGATTGATTTCAAGACTATTTGTTTCAATTTGAAATCCCACCAGCAATGGGGGAATGCACCTTTTTCTCTACATACTCACACGAAAGAAAAGGATATACCTTCTTCTCAGCACCTCATGGTACCTTCTCCAAAACTGACTGTATATAATCAGTCATAGAACAAGCCTCAGCATATACAAGAAGACTCAAATAATCCCATGCATCCTATCAGATCACCACAGACTAAGGTTAGACTTCAATAACAACAAAAACAAGAGAAAGCCCACAGACTCATGAAAACTGAACAAATCTCTAGTCAATGATAACTTGCTCAGGGAAGAAATAAAGAGAGAAATTAAAGATTTTCTAGAATTCAATGAAAAATGATGGCACAGTATACCCAAACTTACAGGAAACAATGAAAGAAGTGCTAAGAGGAAAATTTATAGTACTAAGTGCCCTGACAAAGAAATTGAAGTGATCTTACACTAGCAACTTAAAAGCACACCTGAAAAAGAAGCAAACACAACCCAGAGAAGTAGTTGAGAAGAAATAATCAAACTCAGGGTGGAAATGAACCAATTAGAAACAAAGAATCAACAAAACCAAGAGCTGATTCTTTGAGAAAATCAACAAGATAGATAATACCTTAGCCAAATTAACTAAAGGAAACAGATACAGGATCCAAATTAATGAAAGCAGAAATGAAAAGAATATAACAAAAGAAACTGAGGAAATTAAAAAAAATCATCAGATCTTACTACAAAAGCCTATCTATACTCAAGAAAACTGGAAAATATAAATAAAATGGATGATTTTCTAGACAGATCACACATACCAAAGTTAAATCAAGAGCAAGAAAACTATCTAAACAGTCTCATATCCCCTAAGGAAGTAGAAGCAAGCATTAAAAAAACACCCCAGGGCCAGATGGTTTTAGTGCAGAATTCTACCAGGCCTCCAATGAAGAGCTAAGGTCAATCCTCCTCAAACTATTCCACAAAGTAGACACAGACAGAACACTAAATTGATTCTAAGACTTGCAGCCACAGGTGCTCTGATACATACACCATACAAAAACCCAACAAAGAAGGAGAACTTCAAACCAATTTCTCTTATACATATTGATGCAAAATTACTCAATAAAATTCTCATAAACCGAATCCAAGAAACCTCAAAACTATCATTCACCATAACCAAGTAAGCTTCATTCCAGGCATGCAGGGATGGTTCAATATGTGAAATTCCATCAATGTAATCCACTATATAAACAAATTCAAAGAAAAAAAACCACATTATCATCTTATTAGATGTTGTAAAAGCCTTTGACAAAATACAGCATCCCTTCATGATGAAAGTCTTAGAGAGATCAAGAATTTAAGGCCCATACCTAAACCCAATAAAAGCAATATACAGCAAACCAACACCCAATGTCAAATTAAAGGGAGAGAAACTTGAATCAATCCCACTAAAATCAGGGACAGCACAAGGTTGTCCTCTCTCTCTCTCTCTCTCTCTCTCTCTCTCTCTCTCTCTCTCTATATATATATATATATATATATATATATATATATATATATATTCAATATAGTACTTGAAGTTCTAGCTAGAGAAATAAGACAACAAAAGGAGATTAAAGAGATACATATTGGAAAGGAAGAAGTCAAGATATCACTATTTGTGGATGACATGATAGTATACATAAATGTCCTCAAAAATTCTACCAGAGAACTTCTACAGTTGACAAACAACTTCAGCAAAGTGGCTGGATAAAAAGTTAACTCAGTCAAATCCATAGCCTTCCTTTATATAAATGGTACACAGGCTGAAAAAGAAAATAGGGAAACAACACCCTTCACAATAGTCACATCTTGGTGTAACTCTAACCAAATAAGATCTGTATGTCAAGAACTTCAAGTCTCTGAAGAAAAACATCAAAGAAGACCTCAGAAGATGGAAAGATCTCCCATGCTCATGGATTAGTAGGATTAATAGTAAAATAGCCATCCTACCAAAACAATTTATAGACTCAATGCAATCCCCATTAAAACTCCAAAACAATTCTTCACAGACATGGAAAGAGTAATTTTCAACTTCATATGAAAAAACAAATAAAAACCAGGATAGTGGAAACAATTCTAAACAATAAAAGAACTTCCTGGTGAATCACCATCCCTGACCTCAAGCTGTACTACAGAGCAATACTGGTAACAACTGCATGGTATTGATATAGAGACAGGTCAATCAGTGGAATAAAACTGAAGACCCAGAAATAAACCCATACACCTATGGACACTTGAGTTTTGACCAAAAAGCCAAAGCCATACAATGAAAAAAAAAAAAAAAGCATTTTCAACAAATGATGCTAGTCTAATTGGTGGTCTGCATTTAGAAGAGTGCAAATTGATCCATATCTATCTCCTTGTACAAAGTACAAGTCCAAGTAGACAAAGGACTTCTGCATAATACCAGATACACTGAATCTAATAGAAAAGAAAGTGAGAAACACTCTCAAACACATTGGCCCAGGAGGAAATTTCCTGAACAGAACACCAGTGGCTCAGGCTCTAAGATCAACAATTGACAAATAGGACCACATGAAGCTGAAAAGACACTGATAATAGGACACAATGGCAACCTACAGATTGGGAAATGATGTTCACTAACCCTATATCCAATAGAGGGCTAATATACAGATTATTCAAAGAACTCAAGAAGTTAGACTCCAAAAACCAAATAACCCAATTTAAAAATGGGGTACAGAGCTAAACAGAGAATTCTCAATCAAGGAATTTTGAGTGACTGAGAAGCACTTAAAGAAATGTTCAACATCCTTAATCATCAGAGAAATGCAAATCAAAATGACTCTGAAATTCAAACTTATACCAGTCAGAATTGCTAAGATGTTCAATTTTAATTCAGGACAGTTTAGTGACTGGAGAATTAGTAGATGGCTTCTACATATACATGCCTGATATTATTAATAAAATAAATATATCATTAAAGACACATCATAAAAGAATTTAATCAATTACATGAGACCAACATTACTTTTGAACTTTCTAAATATAATTGCTTTAGAAGATTACAAAAATGATTATTTTCTTTAGAGTCTAAATCTAATTCTCTCATAGCCAATGTGACAATGTATTGGGGATAATAAATTTATTGTTGGCATGAGCCAACAATGCATATATTCATTTATAAACATGCACACACACACTCACACACACATACACACACACACACACACACACACACACACACACACACACTTGCTTGTTTACAAGTTCAAAGAATTTCAAATTCACTCCTACAGATTGATAGCAGGAGGTCTGATTTTAGAAACTAAGAATTCCTAGGACAGTGGGTTGTTAATGGTTAGTAAGGAAACATGGAGTCAACAAGCTTGGTGAATTGTATATAGGGAGACAACTACCTTCGATGTATGCTTTCCATGGAATCAAGCATCCATTTTACTTCCTTTGATTGGGTGGTACTTCTCTGATTATTACCCTAATTTATTGAATCTGTACTCAATAACCACATTATTCAATGAACCCTCATTACCCTACAGAAATGCTGGAGCAGGATGGTTGTCACCTAGCCCCTATGATATTTCCTTTGTTTCCTCTTTCATATATAGTCATCCCCCATTATTCTGAGGACATGCATATTTTCTACCAGTACCAGCTCACATTTAATAATCTCTTATAATACAAAATGTAGCTCCTCATTGAATCTTCACAGTAATTCTATGAGAGATACTATCATTATTATTTTGTGTATAATAACACACAAGGTTTACAAGAACTGCTTTAGTTGGCCTCATATTTAGTAATATTGAATCAATTCATGTCTGTATAGTTTCATGATGGGAGTTCTTGTATATAAAGTATCCTGAAATGCTCCCCTCTAATGCAAATATTACTTCACAGGAATTCCTAGGTCTCCCCGGAGGGTTATAGAATGCTTTCTCATGTGAGAAAACTTTCTTTTTAATGTTATGTGTGATTGTAGTATAGCAGTTACAAAACGTAGTTGAATGGTCTTAAGGTGATAGAATCTGACTCCCACCTTTGATGATTAAGCTGAGGTGGGAGTTAATGCTCTATTCATTTCTTGTCCGACTTAGAGGTCTGACCTCATTATAAAGACCAACTATATGTTATGTCTACATCTGGAACTACAACTCTTTCTATCAGACAGAGATATCCTTTTCTTCCCAGGTCAATGCAATATAGGGCATACTTTCTCAATGAGTTCTTGAAGAAGATTGTTCCTACATAGACTACTGAATAGACCTTCACTTACCATCCTGCTGATGGTAGCCTTACCTGACAGCCATGTCCTGACTCTGCAGCTGCACACAGACCCATTTCTAGAGTTAGGAGCTTCTCCTATCCCACACGGCCTCTGATTTCCTACTAGCATACCACTCATACACTTGGTGTTAGGGGTTAAACATAAGTTGATAAGTTGTCACATTTGTCTTCAAATTAGCACTTTGTCCTAAGCTATCCTTGGTTGAGGTAAAAAAATTAGTTTGCTATTTTGTGGTCTCTTTTGCAAGAAGCAACTGGTCCACAGTAAACTCCTCCAATGCGTATATCTTTCAGAGATCATTTATGTTCTGTGTTAATGTTGAACTTTAATTCAGTATCTAGAAGATTTATAGTGGAATCTTATGGTTTTCCCCAAATTTAAAGCATTTATCTAAGAGCTAAAACATTTTGTAAATAATGGAATAATTAAATTGTTAAAGAATGGCATCTATTCCTATCAGGGCAGTGGTGAAATCTAAGTATCTTTCAGAATGCCTGGACTTGGGTTCATTGTACCTAATAAAACCTGTAAATCAAGGCCATTATTTGAATAATTTTTGTAAGCCATAATACAGTCCACAAAAATAAGAAGAGAGCTTTAATAAGAAAGAAAGTTGGAAAGATAACTTAAAATCCTATGAATGTTTTTCCCAGAATTGAGAAGAAGAGAAGTTTCAGATTTTTCTACAAGATTTTAGGAAAAGGCATGGAATTATGTTATTGTCATTGCTTTCCTTTGTTTTCAGTGGTAGGGGGTATCTTGGAGAAAGAAAATAATTAAAGACTTTGTAGAGGCAAGATTATGAGGTCACAGGGCCAAGAAGACCATACTAAAATGAAAATAGAATTTAGTCAGATGGTAAATGGGGTCTAATTATACTCAGGCACAGGTTAAAGCAATCAACAGGGAAGGAGCCCAATTATGAAGTGAGCTCGATAACATAGATGGCCCAATAAAGTACAAAAATAGGCAGATAAAAATAGAAGACTTTATATAAATTTCAGAGCAGTTTAGGATGAGTATTTCAGATAAATCTCAGATGGAAATGGATAAAAATGAAGCTAAAGAGGTAGATTGGTTTCAAATAAAAGTGAAAGACATATTTTGTATAATGGGTAGAGAGATATACCAGTCTCTTTCCTTCAGATTCATCACCGCTTTATAAGTGCTTCTGAGTTATAGGATAAGAATTATTGAGGGAGAAGACGATCAAAATGAAACCAAAATAAAATCAATCACTGCGTTGGTCAAGTCATCTCTTAAAGGGTGTTTTTATTCAGGATCCTTGAAGAGTTGGATAGTTTTTCAGAGATAGTCAGGATTGAGTGGCAAGCTCACCACCATTCCAGTGGTGGTGGCTTACCAAGACTTACAGCTGTGCATGCAGAAGCTGTCAGACCTATTGTTGCAGAATTACACCTACCTCACTGATGGCTCCTGGGAGCCCCATTTGATACAGTGGTGGTAGGAATCCTGAAAATAAGACAGCCATTCCCTCTGGCTGGTAATTTGAAGGTAACTCACAAAAAGGAGTCAGTGAAGATTTTCCACTTCTACCTGTGTTTCCAACTCCATACTCTTTGTTTTTCTTCCACAAAGAAAGGAAGGCATATGCATTTTTTATGAGGCTGTGGGACAGGAGAGAGAAGAGTTGGACTCAACCCCAGTTTCTGTCTGTTTTGTCCCAAAGACAAGTGTCTTGCCACTCCCCAAATGAAACACCTCTGTCTAGCAGAGCCTGTGACTGTGTCTTTATTCAGGGCTTTCCAACTTCAAGATTCTCATCACTTGAGAGGATGTCTGTCACTCCAGCATGGGGCATCTTCCCCAGAGGGCAGCAAGGATATCCAGACTCCACCATAAGAGTTTCAGCATATCCTATTTCATCTGATTCTAAAGTTTTTATCCAAGTGTGCCTCTTATTTAGAAATAAAATCAAAGAAATAACCAATAACTTACCCCTAAAATAGGAAAAAATTATCTACATATATTTTCTCCTTCTGAAAAATCAAAAATGTTTAACTCAACATCTATTAACTAATAAATATTATGATTTATATACTTTTGCATTAAAAAATGAGTTGAGACTCACCATGGACAATTTGAGTAAGTCTTTAGAAAGAGAGATCAACAAGTTTATGACAGTGTTGCACTGTTACTATGGCCCCTGTGCGGTACAGCAGTACCCTGGGCAGCATTGCCCAGTCAATGTTAATCACTGGCTAGGAGGCCATTAGGATGTGTGGATATTGAGCAAATGCCACTGTGTTTCACATCATGATGGAAGCATCTGTGATGTGCATCTGCTGTGGCACAATAATCACCTCTGTAGGTGCTCATTTAGTAGCTCTGAACACTTCCGCATTGGGAAGTTTTTGGCTTCAGTGGAGATGGGGAGAAGCTGTTAATTACATGTGCATTGTTTTCCATTAACAGAAACTAGATGAATGGGAAATTTACTCAAAAGCTTCGTAATGTACTTGTCTATGTGAACGGGGCCTGTTTCCCACAACCCTTCTACTTTTGTCTTACACCATTTTCTCTTGAAGGCTGAAATACCTTTTTATTTCAGCTATGTCAGAGGCATTCATGAAACCTCAGCCCTGAGGAAGGCTAGCCATTACTTCAGTATACCAGCCTTGTTTCAAAATGAGGTTTAGAATAACTAAGTCTTTTTGTTTATGGTTTAAACATTTTCATGCTAACAGCTGTATGTTTTCAGCATTGCTTGGGGAAAATATAAGAAAGCAAACTGTTTCCTCCTCTTCTATTCAGTGACAACCAGTGACATGTAATAGAAAGTCCCAGGAGTGTTCTCCAGAATCTATGTTTCATCTGCACTTGAAAGCTCAGCCATTAAGAAAGGCTAAAGGTAGAGAAGAATCAAAAAGGTCACTTATTTCTGATCAGACTTTTTAAATGATACAAGGTTAGAATATTGAAACAGGAGGGCACTATTAGTTCTGGTGGGAACTAATTAATGTCAGGGCACTTTGAAAACAGTATTGTGAGCCTTGGGGACTAATAGCAAAGGAAAGTTGACTTTCTCCATAGTTCCACATTAATAAGTAGTCAGTATCCCCAAATATTCAAGCAATGCCATTCACTATATTGTAGCCAAATTGCTCTTTGAGATCTTTTCTGTATTTAGGGAAAGATATTTGGTACTATGTTTTATGCATAATGATCAAAAGTTGATCCAATAATAATAGAGTTTAAAATTATAATTATTTTAATATTTAGAACAAGAAACTTTGGTTTCAGAAGTATTTTATACTATGTTAAAGCTTAGCAAAAGGTGCAGCTGTGGTTCACCATGATCACATACTGTAAATATTTAGACAACAAAGAAGAAAAAAGCTACACACAGCCTCAGGTAAGTCCTGAAATAAGTCCTAGGTTCCTGAATGATAGATTTTGAGGTGAGACTCACACTTCTGCACTTGTGGAAACAGTAATAAGACTGGAGCTGAAAATAAGTAGGGAGGGTTTTTTTC